>NC_074665.1:11100736-11210736 GCF_029448725.1 Salvelinus fontinalis
GACATAAAAGTATAAAAAGACAAAGCTAAGGGATAAAATTTGTCAGAAGACAAATTTTTGATTCCCTCTCTTCACGTCTCACAAGAGACGTGACATAAAAGTATAAAAAGACAAAGCTAAGGGATAAAATTTGTCAGAAGACAAATTTTTGATTCCCTCTCTTCACGTCTCACAAGAGACGTGACATAAAAGTATCTTAGTCCTCAAATAGATAGACAGGTCCAGCTTCCCCATCCTCAAGCAATGGGAACTTTTGGGCCCTTTCCTGATTAGGGTCTATGGCTGCAGTTATTACAAGAATGGCCGCAAAAACAGAAATTGATACTAGGATAGGGGAAACCAGCGTCTTATATTTACCAAAGGCATCCATCCATGAGTCCCACATAGTAGTGTCCACTCCAGAATGCTGTTTCATCTTACCATTAAGGGTAGGAAGTCCCTCCAATGCTACAGTCAGACTCCCATCCGTAGCTGTGTTATTGGGAATGAAGGTACAACACTGTGCACCAAACATTGCACAGACCCCCCCCCGTTCAGCCAATATCATATCAACCGCGATTCTATTTTGAAATGCCATCAGGGACGTAGCTGCCAATTGTCCATGGACCGCCTCGAAGCCTTGTTGAGTCCAATTGCCCAGTTTCTGGACATTAAAATGAATGTAGTTAATTCTGTCCACATTTTTTATTAACTGTACACCACCAACAAAATGATGATTCAAACCCAGCTGTCACTTGGTCCGCCAGTTTATATTCATCTGGCACCCCCTAGGGACACCAATAGCATCAATGTAAGTTGAGTCGTAAATGAGCAAGGACCAAAAAGGAGACCACTCCAATAACTACCCCTGGAGTGGCCAACCACACATTAGTAAACCAAAAAACGAGAATATGTTAAACCCTCAGGTCCATCCCTCTATGCAACCTGTACCAGGTGGGCTCGTCGCCACCCGGGAACTTCAAACCTTCACAACAGGGAGGACAAACATCACTTTTTATTCATTCAACATCAACTACAGCAAACCAAGGGTCCTCCTCTGTCAGCCCACTCTCCTGCGGAAGCTCGTTTTCGTATCAGCCTCTCCAACTGGAGCATCAAGCAACGGCATCATACTAGAGGCCCCTTACACATCTGTAACAAACTTCTTCAAACAAGGTATGATACAGGCAACACAGAAATGAAAAACAACAACTAGTGTCAGAAATCCAGTAATCATCATTGCAGTGTACTTACCAAAACAACCACCCAGCCAGGGGAACAGTCCACTCTCCTCCACACCTGCAAGACCCTTCATCTCCACTGATAACCTTGCCAACCCACTCAGAGCTTTTGAAATGCTCCCATCCGGACTAGTATTGTTAGGAACAAACGTGCAACACTGTTCTACAATCTTTTTACATACCCCTCCCTGGTTGGCCAGACTTATGTCCAGTGTTAGTCTATTGTGTCTACTGGTTTGTGAGGCAGCATCCAATTGTTCAGCCATCCCTGTAAGTCCTGTGTGGGTGTGTTTATAATTGATCCAGACCTTTTGTTTTAACATCAACAATAGCTGGGCCAATGATGGGCATCAGATGCCACAGGCCATCATTCCTGGTTAATGTCTGGAATTCGTGGGGGACCCCTATTGGGACCCCCAACAGGTTGGTGTGCATGTTATCTGTACCCTCGGACCAAGGAGCGTCACGTTTCTGCCGTCTCCTGGGTTGGTCCCAAGCCTCTGTGTCCTGTGTAGCTTCCCAGAAGTTGATTAGCTATCATAATAGGCAACGGTGGTATCAGACTGGCCAAAACACATGAGCAACGACAATTTCCTTTCAAAAATGGGGTCAACCGCCTGGCAGGTCCACACATCCACCATACATCAGCAACACCTCTAGTTAATAGTGGTATTAGTGATGCAGGTAGTAGCAGGGAGCCCTCCATAGTCTATACCTCTACCTGTACCAGTGTTACAGCTGTTATGTCCCCCATATGCCTTAACTCCCCATGGTCCTTCTGGGGAGGGACTTCTGGGAACACAAGACTCAGAGTTTTACACAGGGTTAAATTTGGATGCACATCCAACCTTCCCCATTACTTAGGACAAATGGGTGAGCAGCCAGAATAGGTCTGGCATGTCCACATACTACACAGTCCTTTCTATTAAGTGTTTTGTAGGCCAAACACATATTCTCCCTTTCCTCATAAACAGTTTCAGTCCCCAAATGTCCACTATCTGAGATGTCTTTTATATTTATTATCTGTACCAGATTGGAGAGCTTAGGTGATGGCGTGGGACTTGGTCTTGAAGTGGTGGAGGAGGCCGGCTGAACCCTGGTCCGTTGGAACTGGTGGTGGTTCTGGCAGCACTGCGATGGTAACCTCCCCATCATATCCTTATCAGACAGCTCAGGACTACAGGCAGTCCTGTAAAACCCCACCCTCTCCCAGAGAACACATCATCAGCCAGAGATCAAGCCACACTTTCACTTCTATGAACGAACACAGTGAGGAAAGGTCAGGGGCAGGGAATTCTTCATTAAGGAGTTGATCCCCGAGCTCTATTAGCAACAGTTCTTCTCCTTAACTCTGTGATCATTCGGCAGTGTCAGTGTGTCTCACCCTCCAAGTGCGATATGCCCCCAGGTCGAGTGATTCACCTTCTCCCTTAATTCACCTGCAATGTATAAACTCTTGGACATACAGGTTTGGTTAGCAAACAGTTCCTCATTTGTTCTTTCTGATTATATATTTAACTTCTATGCCTAATTATTTATTTATTTTTTTAGCTATAAATGTTTAATTTTAAATAAGTTTATTATCCAATAGGCCCCATCCTTTCCTAGTCCACAATGTACCCTCCTTCGTTTGATACCTGGCTCTGGCCAGGTATCAACCTTACCTACTCTAAATAATAACTTAGTACATCATATTCTAGGAACGTCCCTTTTATTCCCTGCATATCCAATTCTCCCTTGGGCGTACATTCATATCTATTCTTTTCCAATTCTCTGTCAAGTGACTTATCTACTTTGAAATGTATCTGTGCTGCTTATATATGTTAACCCCTTTCTCTCCTATCTTATTTCACAGCCTACCTTGCTCATTTCCTGGTCCACCCTCCCCACTCTGCTCTCAAACCTTCAAGGTCTCAACAGTGCGGGGTAGACCCATCTGTCTGCCTTTTTCTATGTGTTCCTTTACAATATTAACTAAGTGTCTCACTGTTTTGACTTTATCTGCATGATTTAAAAATAACAACAGGTCTTATAGTGTCAATCTTTAAAGTCCTAACATAACCTTAATTAACCTATCTCTATCTTCTAATGGCCAATACAAATGCTTACCTTATGGTCAAGAGTTATAAACTCTATTATAATCAATTTACCTCAAAACTAGTATCCCAAATGACACAATCTCATTATTCTCACTACATTTCCCCGCGAGTGATCAAGTCGCCGGAAAATGCAATGGAAACAGAAAACAGGTCAAAATGTTACACCTACATTCGTGTTCCATATCTAGACATACCAAAAGAACCCTTTATCTTCTCAAAGTCCCTTGCCTAAATAAAACTCAGAAAGTAAAACTCCTATTCCCATATGAGTGTATTCTTTTAAGATATCTTATCTCTGGGTACACGGAAACCCTTAACCTTAATGTTTACTCCAAAAAACAAAATTATGTCACCAGCATTCAACCAGTCGGCTGGGAGACCATTTGGGTGCTGCAATACTGCCATCTTCTGTCCATTCTCTGCATAGCTCTCCACCCACTCTTATTCAACCTTCTCAATTTGAGCCATATTAGTTTCTTATTTTAACTATTGTTTTCTAAATTTTTAATTTTTTTAATTTTTTTAATCTATTATTACCTAGTTAGACTAGAGTGTCCGTGACATACATCCATGGGGATCCGGTTATAGTTATTCTATTAACCATGTGAAAGTGCCCAGGGACACCCCAAATGTCAAATAAGAATATCACAAATAAGGGGCCAGATATCCCTAGCCTTGCCCAGGGAGGGAGAAATATCCCTCTAACTGGGCGAGGTTCCTTTATCAGGGGAGGCGGAGTTTGATTCCGCATCACCTGAGTCAGAAATGTCTTCATTTGGAATCGAATTTAAGCTGTTTAAATCAGCTCTGACTTCTGTCAGTGTTCTAGAAGGGATTGGGGCTGGAGTGCAATGTGTGAGGTGGTGCCAAGGTGCGCCTGATTTACCTTTGACCTGGACTGAGTGTGAAGTAACCTCCCTCACTTCGTACTGTCCAGTCCACCTGGGTTCTAGCCACTTTCTCTTGTGGACATTAACCCCACCCAGTCACCAATTTTTACCTTCCGTGTGCCAGATCTCCCTTCTGCTTCCCCGTTGGACCTTGTGAATCTGTGTGGAGAGAGCTGCAGAAAGTTCCGTCAATTATCAAACATTACAATTTGTTGTACATCAAGGGCGGGCATATGACCTCCCTTCCTTGGTGAACCCAGCATGACTCCTCCAGCCATTGTCTCATGAGGAGAGAGATGGGTGCCTGCACCTGGAGAGGCTATCATGGCCAGCAACGCCAGGGGCAGGACTTTAACCCAAATCAACTTCAAACCTGCACATACATTTGATTGGCGCGTTCCACGAGACTTATGAGATTGTGGCCTGTACACTAACCCCATCATTAAACAACAATCAGTTGACATTTACACATCCGACCCTATTGGTACATGGAGCGTTTGTCATTAAACAATACACATGAGTTCGGTTTGCAGCCACTTAATGACCTATTTTGCATCCTCCCCTGCTGTTGGCATTGCCTCAACCCATTTAGAGAACCTGTTTACCCTAACTAACAGGTACCTTTTTCCATTTGTCACATTGTCTTGCCCCATATCTGTGTAATCTATGTGGATGTCCTGAAAACAAGCATTTGGGACTGGGTATGAACCCATGGGCGTTTGATATGGTTTCTTTGGATTGTGTCTACCACAAATGCTACACTCGTCACAAAACAAATCTGTCATGTCTTTCATGTGGGGGTGCCACCAGATGTGGGACACCTTCTGTAAAGTCTTTAGTTTGCCTTCGTGTGTGGGCCCATGAGCTTCTCGTATTAGTTCTGGACATAGGTTTGCTGGGGCCTCTAGTCTGCCATCATGGCATCTCCACAGTTCATCAGGTCCCTTGGTGGCCTCTTTCTGTCCCCATACTGAGTATTCACAGGGTCCTGCTGTGAACTGGAGTTCTTTTATGTGTTGCTTTGTGAGCTCAGTCCGAGCTGGTTGGGTCCGTAGTACCATTCGTCTCGGGGTGTATCCACCAGCTTTCTTGGCTGCTTTATCAGCTGCATCATTTCCCTTGCTGACTCTGTTTTTCAGTTGTTGATGTCCTTTACACTTCATGATGGCCACCTTCTTAGGTAGTGAGACCGATTTAATCAGTTTTTCCATCTGTGTCTTGTGTTTGATTGGAAGGTTTCCTGTGGTGATGACGTTGCGTCTCAGCCATTGTGATCCATTCGTATGGACTGCTCCATGAGCATAAGCTGAGTCGGTGTAGTTGTTCACAGTCTTTCCTTCAGCTCTTTCCAGAGCTTGTGTCAACCCTATGATTTCAGCTAGCTGGGCTGATGCAGGTTGTGTGATGATGGCAGATTCCAAAGTCACATGTGATCTATCCGGGAGCTGCTGCACCACTGTGTATGCTGCTATGTTCCCTTCTTCTCCTCTATAGCGGCATCCATCTGTGTATAACCATAGGTCCTTAGATATGCTGCAACCCCATGTGGGTGTGGATTTCCAATGGATGGCACATTATCATGTGGGCTGTTTTTCCAATAGCTTTTGCCACTGCAGCCACATACCTGGAGCATGTGGTTTGTCCTTCTTCAATGTGGCCCAGTTTGGAGGAGTGATACCTCAACACTCTACTCTCCCCCTCTAGGTTCTGGAAAAGGATGGATGATGTAAATCCTTCCTTTTCAGAAACATCCAGATGGAACTTGTTTTTTTTTAGTCAGGTGCTGTTAAGGCTACTGCCACTTAGAGATCTGTTTTCAAGAGTGCAAAAGCCTTTGATGCTTCAGTAGTCCAGGTCAATGATGAGTGTAGGTTAGTGGTGAGCAGCTTCAGGGCCATGGAGCATATTCGTCAGACATGCCCTGGAAAGGGGGAGGTGATTGCTGAGTGAATGGATTTTGAAAATAGGGAGGTGGTGCTTTTTTCTCTCCCTGTGGCAGTTCTGGGTATAAATGGGTGGGGGCCGATGGGGTTGCTGTGGTGGTAGGTGGGCCATCATTATTATTGGGCCTGCCCTCTTTGGTGTCAGTTGGTGCTCCAGTGACCACTCCCATCGTATCAGGTTTCCGGTAAGGGAGAGCTTTCCTAATTTCCTCAATTGCCCATAAACCTATTCTCATCTCAGCCTGTGCCTTTTCCCTTTGCTTTGTCCCTTCTTTTTTAAATAAGTGACTCTTATTCTTATCAACTTCACATTCTATCCCTTGCTTCACTGCTTCCTCCAATTCTTTCTCCATAATGAGGAGTTGCCCTTTTGATGGGGCGACTCCACTAAGGAAACCTGTTTGAGTCCATCTCAGCCTCACTTCCTCCCAAATCTTTTTAACGGGTTTGTAGTGCAATTTCCCGCCTGCTCTGTCTTTCATTCTCTGATCTAAATATTCGTTGAATTTGTGTTTGGGGACGATAGTCGTGGTCATTTTGTCGTTAAGCTATGTCTGGGTCTATTATTATCTTTGTATACTTTAGCCCGTCACTGATCGAAACCAGCGATGTATTTTTCTTCCCCTAACCTCCCCCAGTCTCGTGTCCGACTCGCGTGGACAAAGGATTTTATTGCCGTGTATTCGATGAATTATTTTCGTTTTCCAACAATATTTCAGCTATATCTCTTTGAAACAATATACGAATATATTCACGCGCTCCTGTTATAATTGGAATGACAGTTTTGGGTACTTATAATAAAAAATATTATTGCTTTTCGCTAATTTAATTAATTAAATACTTTGGCAAAATATTTCAGAAGTTTCCTTTGGGGACAATATACTAGTAATTCAGGCGCTCCTGATATAATTGGAATGGCAATTATATGATATATAATTCGAAAGATATTATTTCTATTAACTTTTCCGATTTAATTTGAACTTTTTCCGATTAATTAAATACTTTGCCAAAACATTTCGGAAATTTCCTTTGGGGAAAATATACTAGTAATTCACGCGCTTCTATAATAATTTTCAAATGAATTCTAACCCTTAAGGATTTGCCAACAGCATAAGAGGGGAAAAGCAGGTCAACTCATCAGCCGCAAATGGCTGCTTCAACGCGGCCCACAGACTCTGACTCGGCGGTCACTATGAACTGCAGCCTGAACTCAGCATATAGCTAATTAGTAGCATTCGGTCTCGTGGAACGTTCAATCACCCAGATTGATTTGGCGTTATCGACTAGTCTCGGTTCTGCTCATGCAACTTATTTCATATTTCATCATTTAATTTCATCAATTCCTCACTGGTATATCAGACTACTTGGAATACATTTTAGACAAAATTCATTTAATTCCTCACTGTTATCAGACTACTTGGAATACATTCAGAATAACACGCATAGCCTTCTGTCTACTGGAATGCCAACTCCAGTAGACTCAGGTTCGCTATTCAATTCCTCACTGGTATATCAGACTACTTGGAATACATTTCAGACAAAATTCATTTAATTCCTCACTGTTATCAGACTACTTGGAATACATACAGAATAACACGCATAGCCTTCTGTCTACTGGAATGCCAACTCCGGTAGACTCAGGTTCGCTATTCAATTCCTCACTGGTATATCAGACTACTCGGAATACATTTCAGACAAAATTCATTTAATTCCTCACTGTTATCAGACTACTTGGAATACATACAATATCACAATTTCATCAATTCCTCACTGGTATATCAGACTACTTGGAATACATTTCAGACAAATTAATTTAATTCCTCACTGTTATCAGACTACTTGGAATATATTCAGACAAAATTCATTTAATTCCTCACTGTTATCAGACTACTTGGAATACATTTTTAACGCAGATATCCTTACACTATGCCTTAGATTCTAAACAATTCCACATAAATTTAGCAACAATTCACACTCACCACAGTAGTCCTGATCATTTAATTTAGATATTGGCTATAATACAATATACAGATTTTGGTTAAACGGGCATCTGCTCACCTCTTTAGTTTCGAGCTCTCTGATCAGTTTCCTGTGTGGGTTGAATCGCGATTCTCCCTCAAAGGTCACCTCTCCTCTGGAATCTTTCTCCCTCTCGTCTCCTGTCCTATGAATTTTCTATTGGGCCGAATTAAAATATGTTTTGACCATCCTCTGCTTACCAAGTCTGTTAGTAAAACGTTTACTGTTGACAGGAGAACAAGAGGAGACAATAGGACGAGGTGGATAATTTTATAATAAGGCCGTTTAATTACATGTAAAGATATCTTAGTAAAATCTTGCAGCAAGGCTCTTTCAGTCTGACTCCTAGTGAATCGTCCGGAAAAGAGAGAGTTTCCAGAATTGTTCAGTACTATATAGACAACAAGCAAAGTAGGTAGATCTGCGAGTCCGGCCTTCCGATTGGTCGATCTGGGTCTTGGGTAGTCCTGATCAGGCCTGGTGTCCACGTTCCATTGGTTCCTGAGAGTTCTTTGTCCTGAGGTCCAACCATGGGTTGGGTGTGTCTGTGGTTATTATGGGGGAGGGGAATTATGTGTGTCTATAGTTGGTGTCTTAAGTCCAGCATATGTCCAAGAGAAATGAGGAGTATGTGTGTTTTTGTATAATATATGGCTTATGTTGAAGTGTAGTTATTGCTAGTTTCCAGTCTCTATTTCAATTTCTTACACTTGTTAGTAGACTGCGACATTGGTTTGTTTCATTTGAATATAAAATGTCGCAACTAGCTAACTTATGTGTATAGCTAATGTTACTTGATCTTGTGTTACATGTCTGTGGTCTGAAAGCCAAGCTGATAACGGCTAGCTATCTACTTCAGTTCACACAAGTGTACTGATACAGAATAACTACAAAGAAAAGTTCAGATACATAAGATGAGACGTAATGGTTTGTTTGATCTGAACGCTCTAGTTTTAGAACGTCTCATAAATGTCAACATGCAAATCTTTGGCCAAAGTTTTGCGATGACACATCCATATAGCCATTCAAAGAACAACAAACATGTGTTCAACTAAGCAGAGAGCTAGCTAGCCAAGCAGAGAACTAGCTAGCCAAGCAGAGAGCTAGCTAGCCAAGCAGAGAGCTAGCTAGCCAAGCAGAGAGCTAGCTAGCCAAGCAGAGAGCTAGCTAGCCAAGCAGAGAGCTAGCTAGCTAGCTAGCCAAGCAGAGAGTTAGCTAGCCAAGCAGAGAGCTAGCTAGCCAAGCAGAGAGCTAGCTAGCCAAGCAGAGAGCTAGCTAGCTAGCCAAGCAGAGAGCTAGCTAGCTAGCCAAGCAGAGAGCTAGCTAGCTAGCCAAGCAGAGAGCTAGCTAGCTAGCCAAGCAGAGAGCTAGCTAGCCAAGCAGAGAGCTAGCTAGCCAAGCAGAGAGCTAGCTAGCTAGCCAAGCAGAGAGCTAGCTAGCTAGCCAAGCAGAGAGCTAGCTAGCTAGCTATATATTTTCATGTATATAGTTAGCCTGTCTTACTCACATTTCTGAGAAGTCAAAATACTGTTTCTGGTGCATGTATTTCTTGACACACGTTTACTGTAACAAGTGGCAACTTTGTTTCAAAAGTTTAATCACAGATTTGTAAAGCGACACTATTACCATTGAAATATTCTCAACTGCACATCTTGTGTTGTTGATCTGAACGCACCATCTTTAGCTGTTAATACAACACAACATTCTAAAACTAGCTCGTTTTATCTTTGATCTAACTCCAGTCCTCGGGGGATTGGTGACACGCTTTTGCCCAGCCCCAGTTAAACACGACTCCTATAATCAACCAATCATGTTCTTCAGTTTAGAATGCAATTAGTTTAATCAGGTGTGATAATTAATTCTGTAAACAAAATACACACCTAATATTATTGTATATTTCCGCTAAAGGAGACTACAATAACAAGTCTCAAAGGTTAAGGGTCTACGCATTGAAAACGGCAAAAGACAACTTCCTGGAGACATCGCCAAGCAACACAGGGTGCAGTAAGCACACCTTTGGGCTGGGAAGGACCGGAGATTTCCCTGTCGGCAGACTTGGTGGTTTCCCGGAAGTGTGAAAACCTACAATACTAACAATTCAGAATTGTTAATGAAAGAGGTGTGTCTACAGTCTAAAGGGAAGTTTGTGTGAGAAACAATAGTTGTGCATTTTATATCTAGCATATAGTCATCATTATTGTGCTTTTGGAATGGTTTTAGAATTATTTATTAAACTGTTTATATTTTCCTGTATATCTATGCTCTTGAAAGTTTACACTTGCAATGAGCAGAACTACAGGTGAATATATATACACTGCTCAAAAAAATAAAGGGAACATTTAAACAACACAATGTAACTCCAAGTCAATCACACTTCTGTGAAATCAAACTGTACACTTAGGAAGCAACACTGATTGACAATAAATTTCACATGCTGTTGTGCAAATGGAATAGACAAAAGGTGGACATTATAGGCAATTAGCAAGACACCCCCCAAAACAGGAGTGATTCTGCAGGTGGTGACCACAGACCACTTCTCAGTTCCTATGCTTCCTGGCTGATGTTTTGGTCACTTTTGAATTCTGGTGGTGCTCTCACTCTAGTGGTAGCATGAGACGGAGTCTACAACCCACACAAGTGGCTCAGGTAGTGCAGTTCATCCAGGATGGCACATCAATGCGAACTGTGGCAAAAAGGTTTGCTGTGTCTGTCAGCGTAGTGTCCAGAGCATGCAGGCGCTACCAGGAGACAGGCCAGTACATCAGGAGACGTGGAGGAGGCCGTAGGAAGGCAACAACCCAGCAGCAGGACCGCTACCTCCGCCTTTGTGCAAGGAGGTGCACTGCCAGCGCCCTGCAAAATGACCTCCAGCAGGCCACAAATGTGCATGTGTCTGCTCAAACGGTCAGAAACAGACTCCATGAGGGTGGTATGAGGGCCCGACGTCCACAGGTGGGGGTTGTGCTTACAGCCCAACACCGTGCAGGACGTTGCCAGAGAAGACCAAGATTGGCAAATTCGCCACTGGCGTCCTGTGCTCTTCACAGATGAAAGCAGGTTCACACTGAGCACATGTGACAGACGTGACAGAGTCTGGAGACGCCGTGGAGAACGTTCTGCTGCCTGCAACATCCTCCAGCATGACCGGTTTGGCGATGGGTCAGTCATGGTGTGGGGTGGCATTTCTTTGTGGGGCCGCACAGCCCTCCATGTGCTCGCCAGAGGTAGCCTGACTGCCATTAGGTACCAAGATGAGATCCTCAGACCCCTTGTGAGACCATATGCTGACACATGCACATTTGTGGCCTGCTGGAGGTCATTTTGCAGGGCGCTGGCAGTGCACCTCCTTGCACAAAGGCGGAGGTAGCGGTCCAGCTGCTGGGTTGTTGCCCTCCTACGGCCTCCTCCACGTCTCCTGATGTACTGGCCTGTCTCCTGGTAGCGCCTGCATGCTCTGGACACTACGCTGACAGACACAGCAAACCTTTTTGCCACAGTTCGCATTGATGTGCCATCCTGGATGAACTGCACTACCTGAGCCACTTGTGTGGGTTGTAGACTCCGTCTCATGCTACCACTAGAGTGAGAGCACCGCCAGCATTCAAAAGTGACCAAAACATCAGCCAGGAAGCATAGGAACTGAGAAGTGGTCTGTGGTCACCACCTGCAGAATCACTCCTGTTTTGGGGGGTGTCTTGCTAATTGCCTATAATTTCCACCTTTTGTCTATTCCATTTGCACAACAGCATTTGAAATTTCTTGTCAATCAGTGTTGCTTCCTAAGTGGACAGTTTGATTTCACAGAAGTGTGATTGACTTGGAGTTACACTGTGTTGTTTAAGTGTTCCCTTTATTTTTTTGAGCAGTGTGTATACAGTATAAAGACGGATGGAGTACCCTGGTGTAAATACAGTACAAAACAAGTCTGTCCGATTACACAGATCAGGTCAAATGGTTTTATTAGGGAGATAAACAAGAATACAAGGTAGTCTCTATAACCTTCCTCAAAATAACAAAAGCACAGTGTAATGGAAACATTCTGATAAAGTAATTTCCCTGTTGTCCACCATCATCTCCTTTGTCTTGATTAAACTGAGGGATAGGTTGTTGTCCTGGTACCACCCAGCCAGGTCTCTGACCTCCTCCCTATAGACTGTCTCATCGTTGTCGGTGATCAGGCGTCTACCACTGTTGTGTCGTCTGAAAACCCAATGATGGTGTTGGAGTCGTGCCTGGCCATGCAGTCATGGGTGAACAGGGAGTACAGGAGGGGACTGAGCACGCTCCGCTGAGAGGCACCAGTGTTGAGGATCAGTGTGGCAGATGTGATGCTACCTACCCTCACCACCTGGGCGCAGCCCGTCAGGAAGTCCAGGATCCAGTTGCAGAGGGAGGTGTTCAGTCCCAGGATCCTTCTACATTTGTTCTTACATGCACCAATTCTCAGTATCCCCTCCTCTATCTCTCCCTGTCCCTCTCTCTCCCTGTCTGTCTGTCTGTCTGTCTGTTTCTCTCTCACTGTCTCTTTCTCAAATCAAATTTATTTTATATAGCCCTTCGTACATCAGCTAATATCTCGAAGTGCTGTACAGAAACCCAGCCTAAAACCCCAAACAGAAAGCAATGCAGGTGTAGAAGCACGGCGGCTAGGAAAAACTCCCTAGAAAGGCCAAAACCTAGGAAGAAACCTAGAGAGGAACCAGGCTATGAGGGGTGGCCAGTACTCTTCTGGCTGTGCCGGGTGGAGATTATAACAGAACATGGCCAAGATGTTCAAATGTTCATAAATGACCAGCATGGTCAAATAATAATAATCACAGAAGTTATCGAGGGTGTAGCAAGTCAGCACCTCTCTCTCTGTCTCTCCTACTGTCTGTCTGATTTTCTCTATCTCTCTCTCGCTCTCTCGCTCCCTGCAGTCCAAGCCCATGGAGGAAGTAGTGAATTACCTAGTGTTCATTAGGCAGCACTTGTCCCCTCAATAATAAAGTGTATATTGTAGTAGAAAGGGAAATAAAGAGGATCAAATGTATTTCATTCTTTATTTCTTCAAGGTCACAGTAGTTACATAGTCTTTCCTCCCATTTCACCACAATAATGACCTGTTTCAATATGCAGCTGTAATATCCCTGATTTTTACCTGTGAACATAGGGAGCTCTTGCTTTTAGGTAGATTGTATGTAATATATCTCTCACACACCAATTCACCCTTTTTCAAACAAAAGGTTCTCAGTTTGGGTTTATGATTAATCTCCTCTGCCTATTTCTTTCCATATTGCATTGTCAGTTGTTTTTTTAATAGTGTCTATGTCTCCCTAAATTTGGTTTTTGTACAAATGTTCACACAGTCAGACTGTTGGAAAAGGTCATTCTGTCAATTGGCATATCCAACAGTCTATTCCAAAGTCTCTCCATACACGGCTGGACGTCTCAGAGTCACGGAACATAGCCTGGTGATAACAACAGCCTGAATGTCTCAGAGTCACGGAACATAGCCTGGTGATAACAACAGCCTGAATGTCTCTGTTGAGGTATAAATGTCTGTCGATATTCTATTATCAATCAAGTTTTCTGTTGCAATACTGTGTAATATTCATATGTATGTATTGACATAGAATATACAATCAAAATACAGTCATTTGACATAGGCCTAATACCCAGCAGCTCCATTGGTTTCAATGCAATACAATACAGGCCTATGAATTAAATATTGGCTCATAGAGAAAAAAAGCGATTGGATGTGCCGATGTAAAAGTGGGTTTGGGATGAATCAGTAGGGTCTGTAGAATCCATGTCTGATGATATTTATTGGGGGGGGGGGGGGGGGGGGGGGGGATCTACATACTTAGAGGCATGCCAACCCGTTTCATTGGTCACAATGCAATACACTGTGTTAGAAGCGCCGAATACATTTTGGCCTCTAGATAAATAGTACACGTGTCGTGACGTGTGGGTCTGAAATTGGTAAAGATTAACCCTCCGTATTTCAACTACTTAATATAAAGAGTGCAGGTTCATTAAACCACATTCATTCACTACGGTCACCAATTGCATAAAATGTTTCAGTTAATTCATGATCTAACATAAATTAACTCATGTCAATCACTCGTAGAATAGATCCATTAAATGAGTGATTGGCACCAATACTGATCATCCATATCAATCACAGTTGCATTTTTCTATTCAATTGTTACGTTCCCCAGTTTCTGTGTTATGTTTTGTATTTGAGTGTGTGTTTCAGGAGATGGCTTCCTGAAGTACTCCCCAACCAGCTGATTGTTCAACCCCAGGCTAATTGGTGATTGGAGCTGACCCCGCCCCCTCGTCAAGAAGCAGCTGACTCTAATCCCCATTGCCTCCTGAAGATAAAAGCCAGTGTTCTGCCCAGGAGTAGAGTAGAGAGAGGAGAGAGATGAGATAAGGAGTAGAGATTTGGAGATTGAGAGAGAAAAAAATTAGATTGTGATATAGTGTTGGTTGTGTATCATAAAGTGTGGTATGTACTGTTGTTGTTGGTGTAGTAGTAACATAAGACACATGGATAACATAAAGACATAAGACAGCTGAACATTAAAGTAATGGGCTACATGTTCACATTGATCATGAGACTGTGGTAATGGAAATCTATTAAGGGACGTTCTGGCCCTTGTATTTTCTCCATTGTGCTGACAGACTGACCAGACATGTCGGCGCCTGGGCGCTTGGACACACTAGATTTATAGTCTACCCATTCCACTAAAAAAAACATACATGTCAGACAGATAGGCGTTTAAAGTAATTGGACACTAGACACATAGTCTGCTGATTTTTTTAAGAGATACACCTGTCAGAGAAATATGTGTTTAGGGAACTTAGACCCACTAGACATATAGTCTGACCATTCCATTACGTATGTGTCAGACACCTAGGCGCCTGAAGCAATTGGATACACTAAGGATAGGGAAGAATAGAACAAAGAGTGCATTAATTTAGTGGTGAAGGGAAGGGGCATGGGGTCTGTTGACACACTGGGATAAGAGGGTCTGGCCACTATTATAATTTAACTGAAAGCAGATAATGGGCGTTAGTAGGCGTGAACAAGCAGGAAGCCTGAACTAAAAAGATAATGATGGCAGGAAGAATTAGGGGAAGTATGCTTATTTGCATATGGGGTGGACCCATATGCTATTTGTGTATAAATGTTGGAGCCGGGGCTGGGAAGCGGGGTGTGTTCCGCGGGACATTCCAGATGGCTATACAATTGTAATAAAAGCATGTTTTGATTTCACAAGTTCTGAAAAGCGTTATATTTGAACCGATTTTCCACGACATTGGTAGCAGTTCTGTTGTTGTTGGTAGCAGTTTTTCTATGTCCGGTGTTTGTGAGTGTTTGTGAAATCGTTAATAATTACTCTGTTTCGTTTGTTCCCAGGGGGGAAGGAGAAGGCACTTTGAGAGTGCTTAGGCAAGAGGCCCGAGGGCATACATATACCCGTAGTATATTTACTCGGCCAGCAGCATACCACCCTGCATACCACTGCTGGCTTGCTTCTGAAGCTAAGCAGGGTTGGTCCTGGTCAGTCCCTGGATGGGAGACCAGATGCTGCTGGAAGTGGTGTTGGAGGGCCAGTAGGAGGCACTCTTTCCTCTGGTCTAAAATATATCCCAATGCCCCAGGGCAGTGATTGGGGACATTGCCCTGTGTAGGGTGCCGTCTTTCGGATGGGACGTTAAACGGGTGTCCTGACTCTCTGAGGTCATTAAAGATCCCATGGCACTTATCGTAAGAGTAGGGGTGTTAACCCCGGTGTCCTGGCTAAATTCCCAATCTGGCCCTCAAACCATCATGGTCACCTAATAATCCCCAGTTTACAATTGGCTCATTCATCCCCCTCCTCTCCCCTGTAACTATTCCCCAGGTCGTTGCTGCAAATGAGAACGTGTTCTCAGTCAACTTACCTGGTAAAATAACGGTAAAAAAAAAAAAAAAAAAAAACTGTCTAGGCACACTAGGTAAGACCTGGGCGGACCACACCCTGTATTTTGGTTAGGGCACCAGGCGGTGTTAAGTTAGGTAAGTTAAGTGGGTAGGCAGGTTAGATAGGAGAGGGGGAACTTTGATATTTACTTTCTTTGCTTTGGTTCCGTCCAGCCCCTTTTCCCCATATTACCGTGTAAGAAAATAAATTTGAGTAAACGGTAAATTCTGCTTTTGTGTCATCCTTACTCGCACCTACAGTCCATACCTCTTGCACTTCAGAGAGTTGAGTTGTAGCAGGGAGTTGCGTTCCCTCTTCTCAGAGGCGTGCGTAACATCAATATTGATATCAAATCGGGTTTGTAGAAAATATACGTTGCAACTGTGTGAGTTTTTTACTGCACAAACACAGATATTGAACTAATTGTAAAAATCAACGTGAAATAGAGCATGCTGGGAAATCTGATAAATGTGGGTGTGATTTTGGTTCAAAGTGATGTGTATGAGTTTCAGGCCCCTGTATTAGGGTAAACTAATCCCTCAAAATAAGGCCTTATGAAATACATATGGTATTATGTAAAATATATTTTTTAATTATGATAACATATTTGCTTAGTGAAGTCCATAGGACTAAAGCTGAATATAACAACCATGTCTCTGATACTTTGAATCATGGGTGGTAACTCTACAATTTACTTGAAAGGCACTCAGGGAAATATTTGATTAAGGCTTTACACTAAGCAGTGTGTTAATTTAATACTGTTCCGGTGTCTATATGGGTCCACAGACTCAGTAACCAGGTTTCCATCCAATCTTTTAATGCAAGGAAAGTACATGTCGGATAAAAAAATGTCATGTTAAAAATGTAATGACAGGCCTGATGGAAAAATTTTCTTTTTTGGTAAACTTTCCAAATGTAGACAAAACAAAATATGCTCAACAAGGTGGGATCTTTTTGTATCTGTAAAATTAATTATGCAAGAAATGTCGATGGGAACGATTTTATGCCCAAATGTTGATATAATAACCATTTATATACTGTTTATCAAATACAAATAATCGTGCTCTTTTGTCCATCATAATCTCATCATGTAGGCCATACCAGCACTGTATTTGCGAGCTGTTAGCCAGAGCAAACGTGCCAATACCACAGTGGGAACTCGCCACAAACAGTAACGCAATTTGGTTTGTGAGAAAACTATCAGTAGAATTGAAAATGCGATATTTAACTGAATCGTTTTATTCGGTACTTGGGAATTTAACATCAAACGTTATTTTTATGTGCACTACGTCATCAGCACAGCCTTTTATCCCCAACAAGTCAATTTGATGGAAACATATCTCTGGTGGGAAAATGCGCATATTGTTTCTGTGCAGATTTTTTTTATATTTGCATGAAAATCGGTCCCAAATTGGCTAGAGTAAAAAGACAATTTCATTTCATTAAAAGTGTATTTCTTTAAACATAGCCCACACAATAGCTTTCAACATACCACTATTGGTGTAAACTTTCTAAATAACTGCTGGTGTAAATAACACGATATTACAATTTAAAGTACGCCAAGTTATCAAATATATTTTTTTAAAGGTGGTTGCAATGCTTTGAAAAATAGTTAGCATGTCTTTGCAGGGGGTCTCTTATTTTGAAAAATCTGTGAATGTGGTGCCAGCATAATATCCTGCTGCTGGCCCACTCTCAGAGAACTACCTTTCTTTGCTAACGGACGTGTGGTGAGACTCAGCATAGAGGGAGCTGTCTCCCCCACCCTCCTCCTGAAGAGTTAAAGCGCATGCAGGCTTTTGCTCCAGCCCTGCTCTAATACATATTTTTAAACCATGCAGAACCATACAACAAATCTACAATACTACTGGCACGTGCTTTGCTTTACACTCAGATTGAAATTTAATAACAAACATTTGGCAAAATCTTCACAACTAAAATCTGTTGTGTGCAAATGAAAAACAACACTGTTCAACAAGCTAAGTTCAATTACCAATTGATCACTTTCACTCTTTACATGTGCAAACACTAATTGTGTAAATGTTCACTTTACAATCAGACTTTTGGTATGGATAAAAATACCACAAGTGAGTGCTCCTGTGCTTGGAGAACTATGGAAGCAAACTTGGCAGAGCGAGGTACAGGTGGAGGAAGAGGAAGAGGAAGAACAAGGAGAGTAATCTCTGATGAAATGTGTGCGACTGTGGTGGACCATGTGGTCAACCATGGTTTGACCTTGAGAGAGAGGCTGTTTTTGTAGAACTGAAAGACGACCACCAGGTGGCGGTAGAACGCTCCTATTTACAGACCAACAGGAGGCTGCCATTGTGTAAATGGTAGTTAAAAATAATGTCATGAGACTGCGTGAAATACAACCATTGATTATTGAAAACCCTGCCATCTTCCATAACATCAGAGTGAGTTTATCAACCATAGCCCACATCTTTAACAAACACCATCTCAAGATGAAGCAAATCTACAGAGTCCCATTTGAAAGGAATTTCCAAAGAGTGAAGGATAAACAGTATGAATATGTGCAGGTACAGTAAATCATGTTCTAGTATTACACTCTTGAAACATTAGAGACTCATTGATGTTGCCACTGAACTTTACTAGACAGCAATTACAGTATTTACGGTCATTTCAGAGATTTAATTGAGTTGGATGCAAGTCCCATCCCCTAGGAACTCATATTCATAGATGAGGCTGGATTTAATTTAGTGAAGACAAGGAGGAAAGGAAGGAACAACATTGGTCAACGTGCCATCATTGAGGTACCTGGCCAGCACAGGGGGAAATGTCACCATATGCGCAGCTATGAGCCACAATGGGGTCCTCCACCGCCATGCCACCCTTGAACCACACAACACTGCCTATCTCCTTCATTTCCTCAACACCTTACATGACAATCTTTTTCAGCCAGAGCAGAGAGGGCCAGGCGATCCTGAGCAGAGAGGGCCAGGCGATCCTGAGCAGAGAGGGCCAGGCGATCCTGAGCAGAGAGGGCCAGGCGATCCTGAGCAGAGAGGGCCAGGCGATCCTGAGCAGAGAGGGCCAGGCGATCCTGAGCAGAGAGGGCCAGGCGATCCAGAGCAGGGAGGGCCAGGCGATCCAGAGCAGGGAGGGCCAGGCGATCCTGAGCAGAGAGGGCCAGGTGATCCAGAGCAGGGAGGGCCAGGCGATCCAGAGCAGGGAGGGCCAGGTGATCCTGAGCAGAGAGGGCCAGGCGATCCTGAGCAGAGAGGGCCAGGCGATCCTGAGCAGAGAGGGCCAGGCGATCCTGAGCAGAGAGGGCCAGGCGATCCTGAGCAGAGAGGGCCAGGCGATCCTGAGCAGAGAGGGCCAGGCGATCCTGAGCAGAGAGGGCCAGGCCATCCTGAGCAGAGAGGGCCAGGCGATCCTGAGCAGAGAGGGCCAGGCGATCCTGAGCAGAGAGGGCCAGGCGATCCTGAGCAGAGAGGGCCAGGTAACTGGTTCCATGACCATCCCTGGTTTACAGTTCTCTATCTCCCACCATTTCTCAACCCCACTGAGGAGTTGTTTTCAGCATGGCGGTGGAAGGTGTATGATCACAAACCACATAAACGTATGACTCTTCTCCAGGCCATGGAGGAGGCCTGTGGTGACGTTCCAGCAGAGTCCTGTCAGGGGTGATTACGTCATGACAGAATATATTTGCCCCGCTGTCTGGCCAAGGAGAATATCACCTGTCATGTTGATTCAAATCTGTGGCCAGATCAAAACAACAGACTTGACTGATTTTGTTTTCACAATGGAGTATTTGTGTCTTGACTTATGATTTTGATGTTACTATATTTTGACAGTTTATCTATTCTGTACAATTGATCTAACACATGGTATTGTAGTACAAATATGATTATTTTTCTTCATTTGATATGCAAAATATATTTATGGACGTTTGCATTTTTACTGTATGTGTGCTTACAGTATGCTGTTAGACATGTATTGAGTCATGTCGAAATATAGACCTTTAATATTTCCTTTCATGTTTGAGTACACAAACAATAGAATCTGTTGTCTCTACACTTCTCAACATTATTATTTTTTGTATAATCATAGACTACCCAGAAATATAAAGAGTTGGTGGTATATTCAGGGATTTAACCGTTTTTTGATATATTTGTGGCAGTAGGTTTGAAAATAGAAGGTAAAACTAATTGTTGCATCAATACTACTCAACCCCCTGTAAAGCCATGAGAACTTGACGTCAAGAGTAGCGTGTTCTCTTCCTCACATGTCCACACACGAATACACACAAGCGTTCGGCACAGAGGTGGTACCACAACAGCAGTGCGTCATCACTGACATAAAGCACCCAAAAGCAGCTCTGGAGCCATTAATAAAAGATTTCCGTGCTGTGATGAAAAGTCTCCTGCTTCTACACCTGTGGTTCACAGGGCTGCAATGTTAATGCACACTTAATTTATTCGTTGCCTCTGCTTTGGTGAAAGTGCTACTGTCATTTCTTCTGCATCGCCAATGTTAACCTCCTATGTTTGATATAGTTCCCACAGAACTATGTTTAAAATCCCTGTCAGAGAAGTCAAGTTGATCTATGGTCAGTTTTGTGTTTTCCCATCTAGGTTAGGATGGAACACATTGTCTTACTCATCTGATCCTAGATCTGTACTGTCAGATTTAGTTGAGGCATGTGTCTGTGTGTAATAGGACAGGACAGGTGTCTGTGCCACAGGCGGTGTTCTTATGAATTAAAGAGCAGTACAGGGACCGGTTGGGCATACAGAAGTACAGGGGAGGTTAAGGGGAGGAGACAGGTTAAAGAAGGATAAGCCTTGAGACAGTTGAGACATGGATTGTGTATGTGTGCCATTCAGAGGGTGAATGAACAAGACAAAAGTTTTATGTGCCTTTGAACGGGGTATGGTAGTAGGTACCAGGTGCACCGTTTTGTGTCAAGAACTGCAACGCCGCTGGGTTTTTCACGCTCAACAGTTTCCCGTGTTTATCGAGAATGGTCATCCAGCAAACTTGACACAACTGTGGGAAGCATTGGAGTCAACATGGACCAGCATCCCTGTGGAGTCAACATGGACCAGCATCCCTGTGGAGTCAACATGGACCAGCATCCCTGTGGAGTCAACATGGACCAGCATCCCTGTGGAGTCAGCATCCCTGTGGAGTCCACATGGACCAGCATCCCTGTGGAGTCAACATGGACCAGCATCCCTGTGGAGTCAGCATCCCTGTGGAGTCAACATGGACCAGCATCTCTGTGGAGTCAACATGGACCAGCATCCCTGTGGAGTCAACATGGACCAGCATCCCTGTGGAGTCAACATGGACCAGCATCCCTGTGGAGTCAACATGGACCAGCATCCCTGTGGAGTCAACATTGACCAGCATCCCTGTGGAGTCAACATGGACCAGCATCCCTGTGGAGTCAACATGGACCAGCATCCCTGTGGAGTCAACATGGACCAGCATCCCTGTGGAGTCAACATGGACCAGCATCCCTGTGGAGTCAACATGGACCAGCATCCCTGTGGAGTCAACATGGACCAGCATCCCTGTGGAGTCTACATGGACCAGCATCTCTGTGGAGTCAACATGGACCAGCATCTCTGTGGAGTCAACATGGACCAGCATCCCTGTGGAGTCAACATGGACCAGCATCCCTGTGGAGTCAACATGGACCAGCATCCCTGTGGAACGCGTTCAACACCTTGTAGAGTCCAGGCCCTGACGAATTGAGGCTGTTCTGAGGGCAAAAGGGACAGGTGCAACTCAATATTAGGAAGGTGTCCTTAATGTTTTGTAAACTCAGTGTATAGAATCATGAGATTCACGATACATATCGTATCGGCACCTAAGTATAGTGATAATAGCGTATTGTGAGGTCCCTGGCAATCCTCAGCCATAATATTGTCCTCAGAAGTAAGCCTTGACCTTTGTGACTGTCCCCAAAACAAACGTAGCTTGGTCCTCATCATCTGGGGAAATGTTTGGCACGGCCCTGGAGTGTGTGTGTGTGTGTGTGTGTGTTCAGCTACCCCCTTCGTGAGAGAGTGTGTGTGTGTGTTCAGCTACCCCCTTCGTGAGAGAGTGTGTGTGTGTGTTCAGCTACCCCCTTTGTGAGAGAGTGTGTGTGTGTTCAGCTACCCCCTTCGTGAGAGAGTGTGTGTGTGTGTTCAGCTACCCCCTTCGTGAGAGAGTGTGTGTGTATAGCAGCCACCATTTTGAGGGGAAAAGAAGGCATGAAATGCCCTGAAGATGGTGGGTGTGTATGTGTGTGTGTGTGTGTGTGTGTCATTAGTTATGTAACAGAGTGGAAAATTTATCTCCATGCTTGACCTGCCTTTAGAGGAAAGAGAGAAACTGACCACTCCTCTCTCATCCTACTCTTTCCTCTGTTTTCCGTCCTGTGTTCTCTGTCCTCTGTACTCCGTCCTGTGTTCTCTGTCCTCTGTTTTCCGTCCTGTGTTCTCTGTCCTCTGTTTTCCGTCCTGTGTTCTCTGTCCTCTGTTTTCCGTCCTGTGTTCTCTGTCCTCTGTTTTCCGTCCTGTGTTCTCTGTCCTCTGTTTTCCGTCCTGTGTTCTCTGTCCTCTGTTTTCCGTCCTGTGTTCTCTTTCCTCTGTTCTCCGTCCTGTGTTCTCTGTCCTCTGTTTTCCGTCCTGTGTTCTCTTTCCTCTGTTCTCCGTCCTGTGTTCTCTGTCCTCTGTTTTCCGTCCTGTGTTCTCTGTCCTCTGTTTTCCGTCCTGTGTTCTCTGTCCTCTGTTTTCCGTCCTGTGTCTGTCTGTCTGTCTGTCTGTCTGTCTGTCTGTCTGTCTGCCTCACTCTCTGTTAACAATATACAGTTTTGTAACAATGTGCAAATAGTTATATTGTATTTAGTTAGTTGTATTTACAATGGTGTTTATTCTTCACTGGTTGTCCTTTTCTTGTGGCAACAGATCACACATCTTGTTGCTGCGATGACACACTGATATTCGACCCACTAGATATGGGAGTTTATCAAAATTGGATTTGTTTTGGAATTCTTCGTGGGTCTGTGTAATCTGAGGGAAATGTGTGTCTCTAATATGGTCATACATATGGCAGGAGGTCATTTTGTGGCCAGTGAGCACATAGCCTGTCTTCTCTTGAGAGCCAGGTCTGCCTACGGCGGCCTTTCTCAGTAGCAAGGCTATGCTCACTGAGTCTAAGCTTTCCTTAAGTTTGGGTCAGTCACAGTGGTAAGGTATTCTGCCACTGTATACTCTCTGTTTAGGGCCAAATATCATTCTAGTTTGCTCTGTTTTTTTGTTAATTCTCTCCAACATGTCAAGTAATTATATTTTTGTACTCTCATGATTTGGTTGGGTCTAATTGTGTTGCTGTCCTGGGGCTCTGTGGGGTGTGTTTGTGTTTGTGAACAGAGCCCCAGGACCAGCTTGCTTAGGGGACTCTTCTCCGGGTTCATCTCTCTGTAGGTGATGGCTTTGTTATGGAAGGTTTGGGAATCACTTCCTTTTAGGTGGTTGTAGAATTTATCGTGTCTTTTCTGGATTTTGATAATTAGCAGGTATCGGCCTATTTCTGCTCTACATGCATTATTTGGTGTTTTACGTTGTACACAGAGGATATTTTTGCAGAATTCTGCATGCAGAGTCTCAATTTGGTGTTTGTTCCATTTTGTAAATTCTTAGTTGGTGAGTGGACCCCACAACCATAAAGAGCAATGGGTTCTATAACTGATTCTAGTATTTTTTGCCAGATCCTAATTGGTATGTCGAACCTTACTCAAATCCGAACTCCGTCAAGACTGTTGGAAAAACATTCCAGGTGAAGCTGGTTGAGAGAATGCCAAGAGTGTGCAAAGTTGTCATCAAGGCAAAGGGTGGCTGTTTGAAGAATTTGTTTAACACTTTTTTTGGTTGCTACATGATTCCATGTGTTATTTCATAGTTTTGATGTCTTCAGTATTATTGTACAATGTAGAAAATAGTAAAAATAAAGAAAAACCCTTGAATGAGTAGGTGTTGTAAAACTTTTGACAGGTAGTGTGAGTTAAAAGATTTTGATCTGTGTTAACAGACACAATATTGACTGGTTGCCTAGTGACCTTGAGCCAGTTAGAATCCACCAGAAACTGTGGGTGGTATTTACCAGTACATCAGAGGTCCTGTTTGTGGATGTGATGACTGGCTGGGGGCTAAGGCTAGAATAGTCTATAGATGATCAACAGATTCCACACATAGTGCTCTGGTCAAAAGTATCATATGGATAGGATATCATTGAGTCACGCATCAGCAGCAATGACTATTGACTAAGGCTAAAGCTATTTATGAATGCCTTAGAGATGAACATAACATAGGACTGTTTCCAAGGCATGACTAATCTTCCCATGCTTAATGGATGGACATGCCTCAGAGGTGACTGATGTAAACCAGTCTTTTAGGCGATAGATTAATAATGTCTGTTTTAGACCCTGGGGAGGAAAGGGATCGTCAATGGGACTCACGTGTGATTCATTTGACGGCTTCCTCATTCTTATGTGATGAAATCAATTGAATGGTTTCATCTGGTCCAACCCAGGCCCCCCAGACACAACTACCAACCTCCTCTGTTGTGGCCGAGTCACTCACAGGTCCACACATCTGAGATTGACTATCTCTATTCTCTCTCTTTAACTCTATCCCCTGTCCTTGTTTCTCTCTCTCTCCCCCCTTCATCCTCCCCTCTCTCACAGGCCTCCAGCCCGTGGGCGGTGGAGAATGAGTTGTGGCCGTGAGGAGCAGGCAGGGCCAGAGGACCAGAGGGGGGGTGTATTCTAGACGACTACCCCAGCAACGAGCTCCTCTCCCTGGTCACGGCTCAGCTGCCTGCTCCTGTCCTTGTGGAGCAGAGACGAACCCTGCTGGATCTACTGTAAACCAACTGGAACACTGGGTAACTCAGTCCTCTCCTCCTCTGTCACACTGGAACACTGGGTAACTCAGTCCTCTCCTCCTCTGTCACACTGGAACACTGGGTAACTCAGTCCTCTCCTCCTCTGTCACACTGGGTAACTCAGTCCTCTCCTCCTCTGTCACACTGGGTAACTCTGTCCTCTCCTCCTCTGTCACACTGGAACACTGGGTAACTCAGTCCTCTCCTCCTCTGTCACACTGGAACACTGGGTAACTCAGTCCTCCCCTCCACTGTCAAACTGGAACACTGGGTAACTCCGTCCTCTCCTCTGTCACACTGGAACACTGGGTAACTCCGTCCTCTCCTGCTCTGTCACACTGGAACACTGGGTAACTCAGTCCTCTCCTCCTCTGTCAAACTGGAACACTGGCTAACTCAGTCCTCTCCTCCTCTGTCACACTGGAACACTGGGTAACTCAGTCCTCTCCTCCTCTGTCACACTGGAACACTGGGTAACTCAGTCCTCTCCTCCTCTGTCACACTGGAACACTGGGTAACTCAGTCCTATCCTCCTCTGTCACACTGGAACACTGGGTAACTCAGTCCTCCCCTCCACTGTCAAACTGGAACACTGGGTAACTCTGTCCTCTCCTCTGTCACACTGGAACACTGGGTAACTCCGTCCTCTCCTGCTCTGTCAAACTGGAACACTGGCTAACTCAGTCCTCTCCTCCTCTGTCACACTGGAACACTGGGTAACTCAGTCCTCTCCTCCTCTGTCACACTGGAACACTGGGTAACTCAGTCCTTTCCTCCTCTGTCACACTGGAACACTGGCTAACTCAGTCCTCTCCTCCTCTGTCACACTGGAACACTGGGTAACTCAGTCCTCTCCTCCTCTGTCACACTGGAACACTGGGTAACTCAGTCCTCTCCTCCTCTGTCACACTGGAACACTGGGTAACTCAGTCCTCTCCTCCTCTGTCACACTGGGTAACTCAGTCCTCTCCTCCTCTGTCACACTGGGTAACTCAGTCCTCTCCTCCTCTGTCACACTGGAACACTGGGTAACTCAGTCCTCTCCTCCTCTGTCACACTGGAACACTGGGTAACTCAGTCCTCCCCTCCACTGTCAAACTGGAACACTGGGTAACTCCGTCCTCTCCTCTGTCACACTGGAACACTGGGTAACTCCGTCCTCTCCTGCTCTGTCACACTGGAACACTGGGTAACTCAGTCCTCTCCTCTTCTGTCAAACTGGAACACTGGCTAACTCAGTCCTCTCCTCCTCTGTCACACTGGAACACTGGGTAACTCAGTCCTCTCCTCCTCTGTCACACTGGAACACTGGGTAACTCAGTCCTCTCCTCCTCTGTCACACTGGAACACTGGGTAACTCAGTCCTATCCTCCTCTGTCACACTGGAACACTGGGTAACTCAGTCCTCCCCTCCACTGTCAAACTGGAACACTGGGTAACTCTGTCCTCTCCTCTGTCACACTGGAACACTGGGTAACTCCGTCCTCTCCTGCTCTGTCAAACTGGAACACTGGCTAACTCAGTCCTCTCCTCCTCTGTCACACTGGAACACTGGGTAACTCAGTCCTCTCCTCCTCTGTCACACTGGAACACTGGGTAACTCAGGACTTTCCTCCTCTGTCACACTGGAACACTGGCTAACTCAGTCCTCTCCTCCACTGTCACACTGGAACACTGGGTAACTCAGTCCTCTCCTCCCCTGTCACACTGGAACACTGGGTAACTCAGTCCTCTCCTCCTCTGTCACACTGGAACACTGGGTAACTCAGTCCTCTCCTCCTCTGTCACACTGGAACACTGGGTAACTCAGTCCTCTCCTCCTCTGTCACACTGGAACACTGGGTAACTCAGTCCTCTCCTCCTCTGTCACACTGGAACACTGGGTAACTCAGTCCTCTCCTCCTCTGTCAAACTGGAACACTGGGTGACTCAGTCCTCTCCTCCTCTGTCACACTGGAACACTGGGTAACTCAGTCCTCTCCTCCTCTGTCAAACTGGAACACTGGGTAACTCAGTCCTCTCCTCCTCTGTCACACTGGAACACTGGGTAACTCAGTCCTCTCCTCCTCTGTCACACTGGAACACTGGGTAACTCAGTCCTCTCCTCCTCTGTCACACTGGAACACTGGGTAACTCAGTCCTCTCCTCCTCTGTCACACTGGAACACTGGGTAACTCAGTCCTCTCCTCCTCTGTCACACTGGAACACTGGGTAACTCTGTCCTCTCCTCCTCTGTCACACTGGAACACTGGGTAACTCAGTCCTCTCCTCCTCTGTCACACTGGAACACTGGCTAACTCAGTCCTCTCCTCCTCTGTCACACTGGAACACTGGGTAACTCAGTCCTCCCCTCCACTGTCAAACTGGAACACTGGGTAACTCCGTCCTCTCCTCTGTCACACTGGAACACTGGGTAACTCCGTCCTCTCCTGCTCTGTCACACTGGAACACTGGGTAACTCAGTCCTCTCCTCCTCTGTCAAACTGGAACACTGGCTAACTCAGTCCTCTCCTCCTCTGTCACACTGGAACACTGGGTAACTCAGTCCTCTCCTCCTCTGTCACACTGGAACACTGGGTAACTCAGTCCTATCCTCCTCTGTCACACTGGAACACTGGGTAACTCAGTCCTCCCCTCCACTGTCAAACTGGAACACTGGGTAACTCTGTCCTCTCCTCTGTCACACTGGAACACTGGGTAACTCCGTCCTCTCCTGCTCTGTCAAACTGGAACACTGGCTAACTCAGTCCTCTCCTCCTCTGTCACACTGGAACACTGGGTAACTCAGTCCTCTCCTCCTCTGTCACACTGGAACACTGGGTAACTCAGTCCTTTCCTCCTCTGTCACACTGGAACACAGGCTAACTCAGTCCTCTCCTCCTCTGTCACACTGGAACACTGGGTAACTCAGTCCTCTCCTCCTCTGTCACACTGGAACACTGGGTAACTCAGTCCTCTCCTCCTCTGTCACACTGGAACACTGGGTAACTCAGTCCTCTCCTCCTCTGTCACACTGGGTAACTCAGTCCTCTCCTCCTCTGTCACACTGGGTAACTCTGTCCTCTCCTCCTCTGTCACACTGGAACACTGGGTAACTCAGTCCTCTCCTCCTCTGTCACACTGGAACACTGGGTAACTCAGTCCTCCCCTCCACTGTCAAACTGGAACACTGGGTAACTCCGTCCTCTCCTCTGTCACACTGGAACACTGGGTAACTCCGTCCTCTCCTGCTCTGTCACACTGGAACACTGGGTAACTCAGTCCTCTCCTCCTCTGTCAAACTGGAACACTGGCTAACTCAGTCCTCTCCTCCTCTGTCACACTGGAACACTGGGTAACTCAGTCCTCTCCTCCTCTGTCAAACTGGAACACTGGCTAACTCAGTCCTCTCCTCCTCTGTCACACTGGAACACTGGGTAACTCAGTCCTATCCTCCTCTGTCACACTGGAACACTGGGTAACTCAGTCCTCCCCTCCACTGTCAAACTGGAACACTGGGTAACTCTGTCCTCTCCTCTGTCACACTGGAACACTGGGTAACTCCGTCCTCTCCTGCTCTGTCAAACTGGAACACTGGCTAACTCAGTCCTCTCCTCCTCTGTCACACTGGAACACTGGGTAACTCAGTCCTCTCCTCCTCTGTCACACTGGAACACTGGGTAACTTAGTCCTTTCCTCCTCTGTCACACTGGAACACTGGCTAACTCAGTCCTCTCCTCCACTGTCACACTGGAACACTGGGTAACTCAGTCCTCTCCTCCTCTGTCACACTGGAACACTGGGTAACTCAGTCCTCTCCTGCTCTGTCACACTGGAACACTGGGTAACTCAGTCCTCTCCTCCTCTGTCACACTGGAACACTGGGTAACTCAGTCCTCTCCTCCTCTGTCACACTGGAACACTGGGTAACTCAGTCCTCTCCTCCTCTGTCACACTGGAACACTGTGTAACTCAGTCCTCTCCTCCTCTGTCACACTGGAACACTGGGTAACTCAGTCCTCTCCTCCTCTGTCACACTGGAACACTGGGTAACTCAGTCCTCCCCTCCACTGTCACACTGGAACACTGGGTAACTCTGTCCTCTCCTCTGTCACACTGGAACACTGGGTAACTCCGTCCTCTCCTGCTCTGTCAAACTGGAACACTGGCTAACTCAGTCCTCTCCTCCTCTGTCACACTGGAACACTGGGTAACTCAGTCCTCTCCTCCTCTGTCACACTGGAACACTGGGTAACTTAGTCCTTTCCTCCTCTGTCACACTGGAACACTGGCTAACTCAGTCCTCTCCTCCACTGTCACACTGGAACACTGGGTAACTCAGTCCTCTCCTCCTCTGTCATACTGGAACACTGGGTAACTCAGTCCTCTCCTCCTCTGTCACACTGGAACACTGGGTAACTCAGTCCTCTCCTCCTCTGTCACACTGGAACACTGGGTAACTCAGTCCTCTCCTCCTCTGTCACACTGGAACACTGGGTAACTCAGTCCTCTCCTCCTCTGTCACACTGGAACACTGGGTAACTCAGTCCTCTCCTCCTCTGTCACACTGGAACACTGGGTAACTCAGTCCTCTCCTCCTCTGTCACACTGGAACACTGGGTAACTCAGTCCTCTCCTCCTCTGTCACACTGGAACACTGGGTAACTCAGTCTTCTCCTCCTCTGTCACACTGGAACACTGGGTAACTCAGTCCTCTCCTCCTCTGTCACACTGGAACACTGGGTAACTCAGTCCTCTCCTCTGTCACACTGGAACACTGGGTAACTCAGTCCTCTCCTCTGTCACACTGGAACACTGGGTAACTCAGTCCTCTCCTCTGTCACACTGGAACACTGGGTAACTCAGTCCTCTCCTCCTCTGTCACACTGGAACACTGGGTAACTCAGTCCTCTCCTCTGTCACACTGGAACACTGGGTAACTACGTCCTCTCCTCCTCTGTCACACTGGAACACTGGGTAACTACGTCCTCTCCTCTGTCACACTGGAACACTGGGTAACTCAGTCCTCTCCTCCTCTGTCACACTGGAACACTGGGTAACTCAGTCCTCTCCTCTGTCACACTGGAACACTGGGTAACTCAGTCCTCTCCTCTGTCACATTGGAACACAGTGTAACTCAGTCCTCTCCTCCTCTGTCACACTGGAACACTGGATAACTCAGTCCTCTCCTCCTCTGTCACACTGGAACACTGGGTAACTCAGTCCTCTCCTCCTCTGTCACACTGGAACACTGGGTAACTCAGTCCTCTCCTCCACTGTCAAACTGGAACACTGGGTAACTCCGTCCTCTCCTCTGTCACACTGGAACACTGGGTAACTCCGTCCTCTCCTCCTCTGTCAAACTGGAACACTGGCTAACTCCGTCTTCTCCTCCTCTGTCACACTGGAACACTGGGTAACTCAGTCCTCTCCTCCTCTGTCACACTGGAACACTGGGTAACTCAGTCCTCTCCTCCTCTGTCACACTGGAACACTGGGTAACTCAATCCTCTCCTCCTCTGTCACACTGGAACACTGGCTAACTCAGTCCCCTCCTCCTCTGTCATACTGGAACACTGGATAACTCAGTCCTCTCCTCCACTCTCACTGAAACCTCTACACTCACCCAAAGTATGACAAAAACATTCACACACACACACACACACACACACACACACACACACACACACACACACACACACACACACACACACACACACACACACACACACACACACACACACACTCCCCAGACAACTGAGCCCTTCTTTGCCGAGCTGGTTTTAAAGGCCCCCACACTCCCAGATTATAATCCCTGCAGTCTGCCACCGAGACTCCCTAATCCAGCCCAATCCCTGCAGTCTGCCACCTAGACTCCCTAATCCAGCCCAATCCCTGCAGTCTATCACCGAGACTCCCTAATCCAGCCCAATCCCTGCAGTCTGCCACCGAGACGCCGTAATCCAGCCCAATCCCTGCAGTCTGCCACCGAGACTCCCTAATCCAGCCCAATCCCTGCTGTCTGCCACCGAGACTCCCTAATCCAGCCCAAACCCTGCAGTCTGTCACCGAGACTCCCTAATCCAGCCCAATCCCTGCAGTCTGCCACCGAGACTCCCTAATCCAGCCCAATCCCTGCAGTCTGCCACCGAGACTCCATAATCCAGCCCAATCCCTGCAGTCTATCACCGAGACTCCCTAATCCAGCCCAATCCCTGCAGTCTGCCACCGAGACTCCCTAATCCAGCCCAATCCCTGCAGTCTGCCACCGAGACGCCGTAATCCAGCCCAATCCCTGCAGTCTGCCACCGAGACTCCCTAATCCTGCCCAATCCCTGCTGTTTGCCACCGAGACTCCCTAATCCAGCCCAAACCCTGCAGTCTGTCACCGAGACTCCCTAATCCAGCCCAATCCCTGCAGTCTGCCACCGAGACTCCCTAATCCAGCCCAATCCCTGCAGTCTGCCACCGAGACGCCGTAATCCAGCCCAATCCCTGCAGTCTGCCACCGAGACTCCCTAATCCAGCCCAATCCCTGCTGTCTGCCACCGAGACTCCCTAATCCAGCCCAATCCCTGCTGTCTGCCACCGAGACTCCCTAATCCAGCCCAAACCCTGCAGTCTGTCACCGAGACTCCCTAATCCAGCCCAATCCCTGCTGTGTTTGGGGGAGTAAGGTTTAGAGAAATCCATTTGCTCTTTTTCTCAATCTAAAGATTACTCACTTGTATTTTCACTCCTCTCCCTTCATTCTTGTGTGTTTTTGCATCTGTGTGTACTTTCTTATAATAATTCGAAATCCAGGTAGGAAGTGGAAGTGCTCTATTTAATGAACAGAAATGCAGTCCCGTTGAAAGGACAGGACAGAATTGAATTCTCACCCGGTCCTCCCTCCCACTGTCATTTCTTGTGTGTGTGTGTGTGTGTGTGTGTGTGTGTGTGTGTGTGTGTGTGTGTGTGTGTGTGTGTGTGTGTGTGTGTGTGTGTGTGTGTGTGTGTGTGTGTGTGTGTGTGTGTGTGTGTGTGTGTGTGTGTGTGTGTGCATCTGTCTGTCTGTCTGTCTGACTCATTCTGATTTTTAACAGATACAATATTGTGGAATAGCTTTTTATATGGAAAATTCATTTAGTTCTGTCTCTACTTTTAATCCATCTCCATCCCTGTCTCTCTCTCTCTTTCTCCCTCTCTCTTCCTCTCCCTCTCTCAGTGACCGGTACTCTAAGTACCAGGTGATAGACAGCGAGGGCCGGCCAATCAAGAGCACCAAGTCTTCCTTCTCCCACTTCCTGTCCCGCCTTCCCTGGGTGCTGGCCTATCATCTGCAGTCAGGGACAGGGGGCAGGGGGAGGGAGAAAGGCGGATTTCTCACCTGAGGTGTCCAGTCTACTTGGGACACGTCAGCTATCACCAGGATTCTGGGTAAGAAAGTGTGTAAGTACTACAACAACAAAAAACGACTAATCAAAATGGCGCCATCAGTCCGGCTCCTGTTTCTTTTCCCTGCAGGAATGAAGAACAGCGTCAATGTGGAGGAGCTGATTGGTTACTTGAAGAAGTGGTGTGTAAGAACATGCTCAGCCTTTGGTCCAGAGGGGCAGAAGAAGCAGGAAGAGGAGGAGTCAAAAGGGTCAAAGTTCAGCTCGACGATGCAGTACAGCCACAGTGTGTACTCCTTCCTAGGGTTGTCACGATACAGGTATGGCGATACTAGTGTCATGACGTGGCCCTCTTTGGGTATAGCGAGTACCCTCCCCCTTTCTCTCACCACCCCTCTCTCCCTTCTACAGCCAGGCTCTGTTATCTCAGGTCGTAAATTCCATGAGACTCTCCTCAGGGCCATGCAGTATAGAGAGAGGGTTCAAAGAGAGAACAAAGGAACTTCTTCTACATCGCAGAACTTGAGAACGGAACAATGTCCATGTTTTGGAGAATGTGTAAACGGTCGGTGGAGAATCCAGCTACGACCCGGTCCGTTTTGTTTCATGTTTGTGAAACTCATGAGAGACAATACAGCCACATTACCATAACTCTGTTTATACAAGAGTCTCCATTATGAAATTTGTATCTAATTATTGTATAAAATGAATGAGTAAAGATGCAACTATTTGTGAAATTATGTAATGTGATTTAATGAAAGAGAATCCAATTCCCTTTAAAGTTAACTAAGTCATTGGCCCGCCCCATGAGCACAGATATTGATCTGGCATCATGGGACTGCCTTTTCTGCTGTTACGAATAAAAAACCCACCTAGAGAAATCATCTGCAGACCATGCGTACCTCGATTACCGAGAGGGCTAAGGTTTGAGTAGAGACCATGCGTACCTCGATTACCGAGAGCGCTAAGGTTTGAGTAGAGACCATGCGTTCCTCGATTACCGAGAGGGCTAAGGTTTGAGTAGAGACCATGCGTACCTCGATTACCGAGAGGGCTAAGGTTTGAGTAGAGACCATGCGTACCTCGATTACCGAGAGGGCTACGGTTTGAGTAGAGACCCTGCATACCTCGATTACCGAGAGGGCTAAGGTTTGAGTAGAGACCCTGCATACCTCGATTACCGGGAGGGCTAAGGTTTGATTAGAGACCATGCGTACATCGATTACCAAGAGGACTAAGGTTTGAGTAGAGACCATGCATACCTCGATTACCGAGAGGGCTAAGGTTTGAGTAGAGACCATGCGTACCTCGATTACCGAGAGGGCTAAGGTTTGAGTAGAGACCCTGCATACCTCGATTACCGGGAGGGCTAAGGTTTGATTAGAGACCATGCGTACCTCGATTACAGAGAGGGCTAAGGTTTGAGTAGAGACCATGCGTACCTCGATTACCGAGAGGGCTAAGGTTTGAGTAGAGACCAAGCGTACCTCGATTACCGAGAGGGCTAAGGTTTGAGTGGAGACCATGCGTACCTCGATTACCGAGAGGGCTAAGGTTTGAGTAGAGACCATGCATACCTCGATTACCGAGAGGGCTAAGGTTTGAGTAGAGACCATGCGTACCTCGATTACCGAGAGGGCTAAGGTTTGAGTAGAGACCAAGCGTACCTCGATTACCGAGAGGGCTAAGGTTTGAGTGGAGACCATGCGTACCTCGATTACCGAGAGGGCTAAGGTTTGAGTAGAGACCATGCATACCTCGATTACCGAGAGGGCTAAGGTTTGAGTAGAGACCATGCGTACCTCGATTACCGAGAGGGCTAAGGTTTGAGTGGAGACCATGCGTACCTCGATTACCGAGAGGGCTAAGGTTTGAGTAGAGACCATGCGTACCTCGATTACCGAGAGGGCTAAGGTTTGAGTAGAGACCATGCGTACCTCTGTGATCTGAGGGAGCTAAGGTTGAAACGTTTGTTGAATTCCTAACCAAACCACGTGGAACATTGGCTACACTGGTGGAAGTGGTTCAACTCTGAGACTATCAATACCGACAGAATAAGAGCAAATCTTCTATACTAATTACTAGTCTGCAGCTAGAATTTATGTCGACCTGGAATGCGAAGACCGACAACCGCCGAAACATCTATTCTATAAGAACATTTCTGAATGGGACTCTGAAGTATCCATTCTAACCACGAAAGACTCCAGGGACACAAAGAGATGTTCAGATGAACTTTTCAACAGAAAGACAGACGATTCCAACAGAGATCACGACGACACACTGAGCGTAAATATATATATTGATTGCAATTATTCACGAATGAGTGAGCGTTCATGTGCAAAGGATTAGCATTTCAATTAATATAATTATCAAATGTAGTGTCTTTTGTCTTTCGTGCCCTACTCACTTCCTTTTGTCCACCAAGCCATCATATCGGTTTAGCCCACTAGGGCACATCCCCTATCATTTCCTTGTAACCATATCTACTGTTTGTTTGTTATGCATTTCTGTGATTATTTAGTTAGTTAGTAAATAAATGATTAAGGCAATTGATGTATGGATGATTCATAGTGAAGGCTGGGTTCGTGCAGATAACCAACAACTTACGGCGTTTGGAATGAGACTAACGTGGGGTAAAGACTAATTCATTAATTTGAAGACTAATTCGTCAGATATTAAAATATCTGAAGAATTATATTAGGAAAATTATAACCTTGTAATCTGAAGATTTTCCTTGGTGCCCCGACTTCCTAGTTAATTACATTTACATGATTAGTTTAATCACGTAATAATAATTACAGAGAATTGATTTGAAAAAATAAATCTTCACTTTAATGATGCCAAAGACACGACACTAGGAAGCTATGTAGGAAAGGAAACAAAACATGAAGCAGACTGAATGTGACCAAAGGAAAACAGTCCTAATGATGGAAAAACAGTCTTAACGATGGAAAAACAGTCCTAACGATGGAAAAAACAGTCCTACCGATGGAAAAGCAGTCCTAACGATGGAAAAACAGTCCTAACGATGGAAAAACAGTCTTAACGATGGAAGAACAGTCCTAACGATGGAAAAACAGTTCTAACGATGGAAAAACAGTTCTAACGATGGAAAAAACAGTCTTAACGATGGAAAAAACAGGGATGAAGTCCGTGAGGCCTGTTGTGGAAATTCAGTACTGAGAGAGATTTAGTCATTTCTTCAAGCAATCATCTTTATTTAATATCGATTAATTATTGCAATAATGAGGCTGGTCGACCCGCCCACCCTTGAGTGTTGGACCAAGTAACCTTTACACAAATGCAGAGTACTAAACTCAGCAAAAAAAGAAACATCCTCACTGTCAACTGCGTCTATTTTCAGCAAACTTAACATGTGTAAATATTTGTATGAACATAACAAGATTCAACAACTGAGACATAAACTGAACAAATTCCACAGACATGTGACTAACAGAAATTGAATAATGTGTCACTGAAAAAAAAAAAAAAAAAGAAAGGGTCAAAATCAAAAGTAACAGTCAGTATCTGGCGTGGCCACCAGCTGCATTAAGTACTGCAGTGTATCTCCTCCTCATGGACTGCACCAGATTTGCCAGTTCTTGCTGTGAGATGTTACCCCACTCTTCCACCGAGCTGTACTGTTAGATTTCAGTTCAGCCTTTGATATTATTGACCATAACCTGTTGAAAAAACATATGTGTTCTGGCTTTTCAACCTTTGCCATATCGTGGATTCAGAGCTATCGGTCTAATAGAACTCAAAGGGTTTTCTAATGTCAAACATGTAAAGTGTGGTGTATCGCAGGGCAGCTCTCTAGGCCCTCTACTCTTTTCTATTTTTACCAATGACCTGCCACTGGCATTAACATGTATACTGATGATTCAGGGTGGCAGCTAGCCTAGTGGTTAGTGCGTTGGACTAGTAACCGAAAGGTTGCAAGATCAAATCCCCGAGCTGACAAGGCAAAAATCTGTTGTTCTGCCCCTGAACAAGGTAGTTAACCCACTGTTCCTAGGCAGTCATTGAAAATAAGAGTTTGTTCTTAACTGACTTGCCTTGTTCAATAAATAAATTAAACCATATACGCATCAGCAACCACTGCTAATGAAGTCACTGTTGTCAAATTTATTGTCAATTTTCTTTTGTAAAAAAAGTCAAATGAAACCCCCAAGAGTTGCAGTCTGTTTTGGAATGGGTGGCATGTAATAAACTGGTCTTGAACATCTCTAAAACTAAGAGCATTGTATTTGGTACAAATCATTCCTTAAGTTCTTGTGGCTGTTGAACAAGTTGAGGAGACTAAATTACTTGGTGATACTTTAAATTGTAAACTGTCATGGTCAAAACATATAGATTCAATGGTTGTAAGGATGGGGAGAGGTCTGGACGTAATAAAGAGATGCTCTGCCTTTTTGACACCACACTCAAAAAAAGCAAGTTCTGCAGGCTCTAGTTTTGTCTAATCTTGATTATTGTCCAGTCGTGTGCTGCAAGGAAAGACCTAGTGAAGCTGCAGCTGGCTCAGAACAGAGCGGCACATTTGGCTCTTCATTGTAATCAGAGGGCTGATATAAATACTATTCATGCCAGTCTCCCTTGGCTAAGAGTTGAGGAGAGACTGACTGCATCACTTATTTTTACAAGAAACATTAATGTGTTGAAAATCCCAAATAGTTTGCATAGTCAATTTACACACAGCTCTGACCCACACACACTTATCCCACCAGACATGCCACCAGGGGTCTTTTCACAGCCCCCAAATCCAGAACACATTCATGAAAGTGTACAGTATTATATAGAGCCCAAATTGCATGAAACTCCGTTCCATCTCATATTACTCAAATAAACAGCAAACCTGGTTTCAAAAAACAGACAAAGCAACACCTCACCCCTATTTGACAGTTATTATATACCTATTAGATAGTTTGGGTGTATGCATTGATATGTAGGCTACGTGTGCCTTTAAAAAAAACATGTATGTAGTTCTGTCTTTGAGCTGTTCTTGTCTCATGATGTTCTGTATTATGTCATTCTGAACTATGCTTCATGTTTAGTGTGGACCCCAGGAAGAGTAGTTACTGCTTTTGCAACAGCTAATGGGGATCCTAATAAAATACCTAATGTATAGTGGATGTACCAATAATGTATAGATGATGTAATGTACTAATAATGTATAGATGATGTAATGTACCAATAATGTATAGATGATGTAATTTACCAATAATGTGTAGATGATGTAATGTACTAATAATGTGTAGATGAAGTAATGTACTAAATCTAATTTTATTTGTCACATGCGCCGAAAACAGCAGGTGTAGACCTTACAGTGAAATGCTTACTTACAAGCCCTTAACCAACAATGCAGTTTTAAGAAAATACCTAAAAAAAAGTAAGAGATAAGAATAACAAATAATTAGAGAACACAGTAAATAACAAACAATAAGAGAGCTATGTACAGGAGGTACCGGCAAATAGTCTGGGTAGTTATTTTCAAATAGTCTGGGTAGTTATTTGTTTAGCAGTTCAGGAGTCTTATGGCTTGGGGGTAGAAGCTGTTTAGAAGCCTCTTGGATCGAGACTTGGCGCTCCGGTACCGCTTGATGTGCAGTAGCAGAGAGAACAGTCTATGATTGGGGTGGCTGGAGTCTTTGACAATTTTCAGGGCCTTCCTCTGACACCGCCTGTTATAGAGGTCCTGGATGGCAGGAATCTTGGCCCCGGTGATGTACTGGGCCGTACGCACTACCCTCTGTAGTGCCTTGCGGTCGGTGGCCGAGCAGTTGCCATACAAGGCAGTGATGCAACCTGTCAGGATGCTCTCGATGGTGCAGCTGTAAAACTTTTTGAGAATCTGAGGATCCTTGCCAAATATTTTCAGTCTCCTGAGGGGGAATAGGTTGTGTCGTGCCCTTTTCACGACTGTCTTGGTATGCTTGGACCATGTTAGTTTGTTGGTGATGTGGACGCCAAGGAACTTGAAGCTCCCACCCCCGTCGATGAGAACAGTGTGCAATTTAGGTGCTATTTATAAACTTACACATCAAATAGTCTAACAATGAGGAAAAAAGTTGTATGCTTGAGGATAAATTCAGCCACTATTTATTGTTGAACTCAGGTTTTGTCTGGCTAATAGCCTACACAAACGGGCTGATCTATTAAGGGTACATCATATTAGGTCTAAATCAAATTAAATCAAACTTGAGACTGCTCTGGTCTCCTGAAGTCCTCCTTTTTCGCGTGCAAACGTTTTTACCACTGCCTGTAGGTCCAGGTTGCGGCCCGACTGTTTTCTATACTGAGTATTGCAAACACATATAGTCTTTCCTGAAACATTGTGCATTATACTGTATGTCCATTGCGCTGCAGACAATTTAAACTTAGTATTGAATGCATGCCAGGATATACCAGCGATAAAGGACTGTTGATATTGCAACTACACAACTCAAACGCTTGTTCACCAGTTTGAACGAAAAATAACAAACCGCTTTTTTTGTTCAAACCCTCAAGAACGGTTGTCCGCTAAATATGATAATCTGTTTGTGTAACGGATGTGAAATGGCTAGCTAGTTAGCGGGTACGCGCTAATAGCGTTTCAATCAGTTACGTCACTTGCTCTGAAACCTTGAAGTAGTGGTTCCCCTTGCTCTGCAAGGACCGCGGCTTTTGTGGAGCGATGGGTAACGACGCTTCGTGTGTGACTGTTGTTGATGTGTGCAGAGGGTCCCTGGTTCGCGGTCGGGGCGAGGGGACGTACTAAAGTTATACTGTTACATTTGCATCTGCAAATGTTTGGCCTGTCCAGTATCTAGACGAACTGTCCTAGAGCTTCCTATACAGTTCATTTCTTTCCGTAACGTGTTGAGGCCGGACAATTAAGGAGAATGAGAGGCTCAATTAGTATTTGAAGACTCCGGCTGCCCAGTTTCCCTAACACTGCTACTGTAATCAAGCTGTTTTTTTTACCATCCCTGTAACTGTTGATTCGCAGATATCGTTTTCTAAACTAAAACTCATAAAGAACAACATTAGGCTCTGGGTCTGATATGAGCTTTGAGACACCTGAGTAATCTCCACTCATTGCACTGGCGCAATTGTAGCCTTGACCACAGCATGTGTTCGCTGATTATCCCCCTTATACTTTAATTTTTCCTTTTCAAGGCCTGATGCACTTTTTCAGTCTCATTCCTGAAGCCCACGAAAGAAACACTTAGCTTCCTGGTACATATGGAAATTAAAAAGGTTTATGAATGAATTACTTTTTGGAAGGTTACTGTCAAAATGATTTATTACATTTTTTAAAAAAAATAGACATCAATGACAGGTGCTTGGGCCCCCAGAGCTATTGGGCCTGCAAGGGTGTCCGGTATGCCAGTTATGATCTCATACACAATTTTAGGCCCAGCCTTCGGGAACTTTTGGGACTTGACTGTTAACGCTTGATGGTCTATAGCAGCACCCCAAAAGAATAGGCTTTAGACGAGGTAGGTGAACCTGCAAACACAACACTTCAACAGCATTAGACAAGAGATCCTCTCTAAGCATTCCAGGAATATGGCTCTGAACATACACAGCAACACCTTCCCCATAGGCAATCCCATCTCTTCCCCAGATGTTATATCCTTGTATTGCTACTGCTGTATCATCAAAGGAATTATCTAAGTGAGTCTCAGAGATGGCCAATATAATGTATGAATGTTAAGTGATTTTAGCAAGTTATTGATGTCATGAACCTTATTTATATATATTAATATGAGCATTTTAGTTCTTTTTTTCTCGTTTTTTTCATACCTCACTGTGACAGTTTAGTGCACCGGGTACGATAGTCTAAAGTTGAATAGTCGTTTCCTTCATCTGCAGTGATCTGTAAGTACTGGACAGGTGATAGCAAAGTTCTACTGTAGTTTATGACGTCCCGTTCCCGGATCAGCCTGAGCTAAGATGATGGAAACGAGGAGAGGAACACTGTTCATTACAAGACTATTTATTGTTGTCATACATCCACCGTATCCCCTTCCTTTAACAACGGATGTCGTGGCAAAGCTGCCATTGCTAGAAACAGTTCCAATGGTGATGCTGATCATAGCGTTAATAATAGTTTGTCCTAGTCCTAGGCTACTATAAAAATACATATTACTAATTTTGAGATATAGCCCATCACTTTCCACGACTTCAATCTCTGTCATGCCATAGCCTTCACAGTCCCTCCCAATACCTTCAACAGTCAACCAATAAATTCCCTTCTCATTCCTCCCTTTCCCTTTCCCGGTTGTCGCTAATCTGTACGGAGACAGCGAGGACGGTCGCTCCGGTCCTGGCGTGCAGGCAGGGTGCGCTTCTAGGCTTCTACCGATTCTCCACTGCTATTGGTTGAGGCGGAAAAGGGGCTGGAGCTTTGCGTTCCCCGTCTCTCCTCTCAGATCCTCTCATCCAGGAGCGACGCGGAGACAATAGGACTGGAACTAAAGAAGCCTGCGAAAGGGCAGCGGTCCGCTGAACAAGGAGCATTTACCGCTAGACCAGGTGTCAATAGCACAATAAGGAGAATTTGAGTGCCGACGGCGAAGATACATTTTTACATCGAACCGTAAAGCTATGCGCTACTGTCATCCTCACGATTTGTTATTTTTTTATCTGGCTTGACTTGGCTGACTTCAGAGCCCTTGTATGTTGGACGGATTGAATGGTGAGTAGCCTATTGCAGAGTGAGCAGTGACTGATATTGAATTGTCTAAATCTAAACAATGGAGAATTCTCCGCTGCTGCTGCCGACTGGGTTATGCGCATTTGTCTGCCAGGAGATGCGACTGCTGCTTCCAAAGCTACCGCTGCTAGGTGACTGCTGCAAGGTGTCTGTCATTTAAAACAATCCAGTAGCATTTGCATTTATGTTCTAATTATTGTGTGCATTGACGCCCTGTGACCCGGATGCAATGTCTTCTGATTTATATTATGGGCCTGGGTAAATGTGTTCCGGGATCATGCCAGGGCTGTGTAGTGGATAGCTTAGTTCACTATATCCGATTATTTCTATATATTTTGCCTCTATTCACAATGGTTATCTTGATCTGTTGTAGGTTATAGACCTACATGAATGTATGGAAATGAATTCCTTCTATCAAGTGCTTTCTCTCTCTCGCTCCTCGCTCTCTCTTTCTCTCTCTCTCACACACACGCACGCACGCACACACACACACACACGCACTGAAAGCAATGATGTGATGCTATGTATTGGCCATTGAGAGGCTTTGAAGCCACTGGACGTCCATATTGGCACTGCCCAGTAGGAGAAATCCTCCATAGGAATATAATGGAATTCTGTAGTATTTCAATTAAATGTTTCAAGGACAAAATTACATGTATTTAATTATGGTTTTTGTTGTAGTGGGGACAGTAACATTAGTAAAATTATACTTGAAGGAAAAATGTTGTTATATATTAGTTCATTTAAATTTTTTATGTAATAGAATACAATTTAAAAGTATGCATTAAGGTATTTGTAATATAATAAATGTTGAAAAAACAAATGTAGACATTAATACATGTATTTTTATAGCTTCTAAAATATTGGTGGCTTCAGCACATCACCCTATCAGTCATCTAGTGTAAAATAAATCATTGACTAAAAGTCACTATCAAATCACATTTTATTGGTCACATACACATGGTTAGCAGATGTTAATGCGAGTGTAGCAAAATGCTTGTGCTTCTAGTTCCGACAGTGCAAGTAATATCTAACAAGGAATCTAACCAATTCACAACGACTACCTTATACACACAATGTAAAGGGATGAATAAGAATAGGTACTTATAAATATATGTATGAGCGATGGCCGAATGGCATAGGCAAGAGTGACTAGTGATACCTTTATTAAATCAATTTATTAAATGTATTGAAGTGGCCAGAGATTTGAGTCTGTATGTTGGCAGCAGCCACTCAATGTTAGTGATGGCTGTTTAACAGTCTGATGGCCTTGAGATAGAAGCTATTTTTCAGTCTCTCGGTCCCAGCTTTGATCCACCTGTACTGGATTATAGTGGGGTGAACAGGCAGTGGCTCGGGTGGTTGTTGTCCTTGATGATCTTTTTGGCCTTCCTGTGACATCGGGTGGTGTAGGTGTCCTGGAGGGCACGTAGTTTGCGCCCGGTGATGCGTTGTGCAGACCGCACTACTCTCTGGAGAGCCTTACGGTTGTGGCCGGAGCAGTTGCCGTACCAGGCAGTGATACAGCTCAACAGGATGCCCTTGATTGTGGATCTGTAAAAGTTTATGAGTGTTTTAGGTGATAAGCCAAATTTATTCAGCCTCCTGAGGTTGAAGAGGCCCCCTATTGACTGTTTTCCAGTCTGTATTTCTCCCTCTGACTCGTAAGCTCTCTCTCTCTCTCTCTATTTCCCCCTCTGCCTCATCAGCTCTCTCTCTCTCTCTCTATTTTCCCCTCTGACTCGTAAGCTCTCTCTCTCTCTCTCTCTCTATTTCCCCCTCTGACTCGTAAGCTCTCTCTCTCTCTCTCTCTCTCTCTCTCTCTCTCTATTTCCCCCTCTGCCTCATCAGCTCTCTCTCTCTCTCTCTATTTCCCCCTCTGCCTCATCAGCTCTCTCTCTCTCTCTCTCTCTATTTCCCCCTCTGCCTCATCAGCTCTCTCTCTCGCTCTCTCTATTTACCCCTCTGCCTCATCAGCTCTCTCTCTCTCTCTATTTCCCCATCTGACTGGTAAGCTCTCTCTCTCTCTCTATTTCCCCCTCTGCCTCATCAGCTCTCTCTCTCTCTCTATTTTCCCCTCTGACTCATCAGCTCTCTCTCTCGCTCTCTCTATTTACCCCTCTGCCTCATCAGCTCTCTCTCTCTCTCTCTCTCTCTATTTCCCCATCTGACTCGTAAGCTCTCTCTCTCTCTCTCTCTATTTCCCCATCTGACTCGTAAGCTCTCTCTCTCTCTCTCTCTATTTCCCCCTCTGCCTCATCAGCTCTCTCTCGCTCTCTCTATTTCCCCCTCTGCCTCATCAGCTCTCTCTCGCTCTCTCTATTTCCCCCTCTGCCTCATCAGCTCTCTCTCGCTCTCTCTATTTTCCCCTCTGCCTCATCAGCTCTCTCTCGCTCTCTCTATTTCCCCCTCTGCCTCATCAGCTCTCTCTCGCTCTCTCTATTTTCCCCTCTGCCTCATCAGCTCTCTCTCTCTCCCCTCTGCCTCATCGGGTCTCTCTCTATTTTCCCCTCTGACTCATCAGCTCTCTCTCTCGCTCTCTCTCTCTCTCTCTCTCAGAGCATACAGAACCATACAGTAGATATAGGCTCTATAACTAACAGGGACACCAGTATTGCCGCGTCTGGCCGGGTTGAGGCAGTTGCCGCGGGCTGCCAGGGCGCTCAGGGTCGGTCCGTCAAGCTGTCATAAACAAACCAATCAGATCCTACCTCCACGTCAGGGTCAGAGGGTAAGGGCAGCGTGAGGACCGAGTCGTAAGCCTGGGCTACAGCTGCACTGTGCAGAGAGCTCAATGTGATGCAAATGCTGCATCCATTGAAATGATCATGCCTGATATAATACGGGTGTCCTTTACACAAACCAATATGTTCTGTAGCTGGTCTCTAGCGGACACAGAGCTACAGCGCCGACGGCACTGATTGATCCAACCGCCGGGGTGAAGCTGATAGGCTGCAGCTGTACTGTGTCGGGAGAAAGTGAAACAGTGGAAATTGAACATGTCACTCACCCACTGACTGGCCGACTGCTGGGAGGGAGTTGATTGAAGTCATCATGACATTGAAATTGAACCGTCTCTCTTGATATTTGAAGGACATAGCTCCAGAGACAGTCCAATGAATATGATATCCTCCAGAGATGATGGACAGAACATTTTCCAATGTTCAATTTAACACTGAGTGCTACAGCTGCAATATGTAACTTTTTTTGATCAACCCGACCAAATTCACATAGAAAATACGTGTTATAGATCTGTCATTCTCAATGAAAGCAAGTCTAAGAGAAGCGCTAGATCTGTTCTATGTGCTCTATTTCTATGCTTCCCGTTCTTAAGTTTTACTTTTACATTTCGTACACCAGCTTCAAACAGCGGAAAACACAATATCTTTGTTTATAGAACAGATATTTCACAGCGGTTTAGATAGGTACAATCATTCTGTACACTATACTTGCTTGTTTAGTGTCACTTGCATAATTTCCCAGCATGCTCTATTACAGATAGAGTTTAAGAATTGTTTGTTTCATTGTCTATGTTTTTGCATGTACATTGATTGATGAATTGATCTTATGCTTCTCAAATATAAATGACATACATTTTCTAAACTAACCATTACTGAAATGGTTGTTCCAGTTTAGATGGTCTCGATAGTCTCCGTTTTCAGTCTTTTTTAACCCTGGCAGTCATTCTGATTGCAGGTTGAGGATGAGTAAAAATTCCTGAAGTTGGATATCCCCAGTTTGGCTGGATTTCAATAGGAATTATACATCACTTTGTAAATCAGCATAATGTGACAGGTTGCATAAATTACGCAACATGTTGGATTGTTTGGGTTACCCGGACATGGGTTAATTTGAAAATCATTTGGGATTGTTTTCACTTTCATGCTGGGTGTCACACCCTGACCTTAGTTATCTATGTTTTCATGAATTATTTTGGTCAGGTCAGGGTGTGACGAGGGTGGGTATGCTTGTTTGTCTTGTCTAGGGTTTTTGTATGTCTAGGGGTGTTTGTTAGTTTAGGTATATTGTAGGTCTATGGTGGCCTGAATTGGTTCCCAATCAGAGACAGCTGTTTATCGTTGTCTTTTGATTGGGGATCCTATTTAGGTTGCCATTTTCCATTTTGGTTTTGTGGGTAGTTGTCTATGTGTAGTTGCCTGTCAGCACTCGTTTTAGACAGCGTCACGTTAGTTTGTTCAGTGTTCTTCCTTTATTAAAAGAAGAATGTATTCATATCACGCTGCGCCTTGGCCTCCTCAATACGACGAACGTGACACTGGGTTCACCAAGCAGCTGGTTGTTTTTTAACGCTATCCATAGGTTATTATCAGGAGGTGTGGTTTGATAGTGGCTTGGCTTTTATATTGTTATTTTTGGCCAATGTAAATCCTGTTAAGTTTGTACACTGCAATGTTATATTTTCCTTGAATATTAATGCAAATTACATATTTTAATATGATAATTTTAACATATTGCAACAAAGTGGTTACTATCCCATTTGTGGTATCACATTGGAATTTTCACAAGCGTTTATGGGACTAAAACATTTCTGTAAACTTCATTAAAGCTACAAAAGTGTCAGTGTTTGACCATAATATGTGACAATAATTCAAAAGAACAGATTAACTGGAATGACATTTACTCTCACGGGTTGCCATAAAGGACTGAAAGCCACGCCCCTACTAAGCCTCTACTGGTTCATATCTCAATAACCCAGCATCAACGAACCAACCTTACTCTTTTTAAAAAACAACCCAACTAAGTGACCCAATGCCTGCAACCCAGCAGTCAGCTAAGCAACCCAGTATTTTTTAGTGTAAGCCCTCACAATAAGGACTATAAAATACATATTGTATTGTACTAAAGGTCCTAAACAGTCATTCTGAAAAGTACTTTTTCTCTCATGGCTAACTACCAGGAAGTTTGAAAAGACAGGCCGAGTGGGCGGGGAGCTAATATTCATGAGCTCACCCTCACTGACAGCTCTTTGAAAACGCCTATGTTAAGCAACTCAGATGCAGTGAGCAGTGTTGTAGTAACATCATCTCAAGCACATTTGGTGATAAACAAAGCAACTCAAACAACATTGAAATTGCATCAATGATATAACGTGTTCTTCTACCTTATATCTTTCCTTTGGAATGTCTCTTGTGATGCGGTTCACAGCAGCACTGATGGATGTAATGATTTGACAATTGCGTCAAAGTTTTGAATAACCCTTTTGCTCCATGCTGGCTGAAGACCTAGCTAGCCAGTACCTAGCTAACACCTGACACAGATGGAGACCTAGCTAGACAGTAACTAGCTAACACCAGGCACAGATGAAGACCTAGCTAGCCAGTACCTAGCTAACACCAGACACAGATAGAGACCTAGCTAGACAGTACCTAGCTAACACCAGACACAGATGAAGACCTAGCTAGCCAGTAACTAGCTATCACCAGACACAGATGGAGATCTAGCTAGCCAGTACCTAGCTAACACCAGACACAGATGGAGACCTAGCTAGGCAGTAACTAGCTAACACCAGACACAGATGAAGACCTAGCTAGACAGTAACTCACTAACACCAGACACAGATGAAGACCTAGCTAGGCAGTAACTAGCTAACACCAGACACAGATGAAGACCTAGCTAGACAGTAACTAGCTAACACCAGACACAGATGAAGACCTAGCTAGACAGTAACTTGCTAACACCAGACACAGATGAATACCTAGATAGACAGTAACTAGCTAACACCAGACACAGATGAAGACCTAGCTAGACAGTAACTAGCTAACACCAGACACAGATGAAGACCTAGCTAGACAGTAACTAGCTAACACCAGACACAGATGAAGACCTAGCTAGACAGTAACTAGCTAACACCAGACACAGATGAAGACCTAGCTAGACAGTAACTAGCTAACACCAGGCACAGATGAAGACCTAGCCAGCCAGTAACTAGCTAACACCAGACACAGATGAAGACCTAGCTAGACAGTAACTAGCTAACACCAGACACAGATGGAGACCTAGCTAGCCAGTAACTAGCTAACACCAGACACATATGAAGACCTAGCTAGCCAGTAACTAGCTAACACCAGACACAGATGGAGACCTAGCTAGCCAGTAACTAGCTAACACCAGGCACAGATGAAGACCTAGCTAGCCAGTAACTAGCTAACACCAGACACAGATGGTGACCTAGCTAGACAGTAACTAGCTAACACCAGACACAGATGAAGACCTAGCTAGCCAGAAACTAGCTAACACCAGGCACAGATGAAGACCTAGCTAGGCAGTAACTAGCTAACACCAGACACAGATGGTGACCTAGCTAGACAGTAACTAGCTAACACCAGACACAGATGAAGACCTAGCTAGACAGTAACTAGCTAACACCAGACACAGATGAAGACCTAGCTAGACAGTAACTAGCTAACACCAGACACAGATGAAGACCTAGCTAGGCAGTAACTAGCTAACACCAGACACAGATGAAGACCTAGCTAGCCAGTAACTAGCTAACACCAGACACAGATGAAGACCTAGCTAGACAGTAACTCGCTAACACCAGACACAGATGAAGACCTAGCTAGACAGTAACTAGCTAACACCAGACACAGATGAAGACCTAGCTAGCCAGCAACTAGCTAACACCAGACACAGATGAAGACCTAGCTAGGCAGTAACTAGCTAACACCAGACACAGATGAAGACCTAGCTAGACAGTAACTAGCTAACACCAGACACAGATGAAAGGGGAAACATAGAAGTATCTTTGCCCTAGATGAATAGGTTAAACTTTTAATTATATTTGCTGACAACCTACAGTCAAATTTTGGCACCAGTAGAGTAGCTATCGAGCTATATCAACCACGCCCCTCTAGAAACACGCCTTCTCTGATGTTTGTTACAAGGCGGTACCTATTTAAATTAGTTAAGAGAATATCATGTTACCATTGGTGTATTAAATTGTATTAAAATTCCATTAATAATTAATCCAAGTGTTTGACATGGTGGAGGAAGACCAGTAACTTTATGATCAAACTTGATCAATGTAGAAGCAACAGTCATTTTACATACTTTGATCTGGTTTCTTTCACATATCATCCAATTTTATGGAAAACATGATTTTGGCTGTTCATGACCTTTACATAATAACATTTGTATGATAACATATTCAGATGTCACTTGGTGAAATCCATAGGACCGAAATTGGATGAATGAAACAAACATGTCTCTGTCACTAACAAATTCAGTCATGGGTGGTAACTCTAGTCCAGTCGTGTGGTCCATTGCTGCAAGGAAAGACCTATGTCCTCCTGATGTCCTTGATGATGTTAGAGAGATTGGTGGAAACCTTTCTTTAACCTATCCAATCACATACATATCAGTAATTGCTACCTTAAGGATAAAAGCAAGGATACAGACGTGCTTCTGATTCAAACCACACCGCATTATTCCCCAGTGTTAAAAAGCAAGGCATTCTGGGAAATATGCTAAATAAAGCATTATGCTAAACAGTGCGTTCATTCAACACTGTTCAGTGTCTATACGGGTCCACACTTTCGGTGTTAATTTAACACTGGGGAATATGCTGTGTGGTTTGAATCAGAAGTACATCTGCTGTTAGAACCAGTAAAGTCCGCTTTACCACTCTTGGGTAGCGGAATGACTTTGGCTTCCCTCCAGGCCTGAGGACAAAGACTTTCCTCCAGGCTCAGATTAAAGATATGACAGATAGGAGTGGCTATAGAGTCAGCTACCATCCTCAGTAGCTTTCCATCTAAGTTGTCAATACAATTTTTCAATTCCTCATCAATCTATGGAGCCTTAACAGTTGTAACAGTCCGTTTTTTAACAGGTACATGTTTATCAATAATTGGAAGAAGCAATTTCATAAATTTCAGTGTCTGGATGCTAGACAGCTCTGGGTGGCACTTGACAGCTTTAGCTGGTGATTGGCTGAGCACCCAGGAAGTATTGTATGAGGCAGGAAGTCTGGCATTAGCCCATCTGTCTGTCTGTGGCATCATTAAAATGATTACTGGCAGTTTTGGTTTCTACGGCAATGCCATGATAACAACAACAGTCTATTTTGTATGTCCACTGCACCAAAGGGGCTCCCCCCCCCCCCTTCAATCTCTCTCTTTCCTACTCTCGAAACCAGACGGCACTCTGCCAATTCCCAGATTGCTGTTATGCAACAGCCAAGCCAAACCTGACATGTCTCAGTTAGCTGAGTCAAGCACACAAGCCAAACCTGACATGTCTCAGTTAGCTGAGTCAAGCACACAAGCCAAACCTGACATGTCTCAGTTAGCTGAGTCAAGCACACAAGCCAAACCTGACATGTCTCAGTTAGCTGAGTCAAGCACACAAGCCAAACCTGACATGTCTCAGTTAGCTGAGTCAAGCACACAAGCCAAACCTGACATGTCTCAGTTAGCTGAGTCAAGCACACAAGCCAAACCTGACATGTCTCAGTTAGCTGAGTCAAGCACACAAGCCAAACCTGACATGTCTCAGTTAGCTGAGTCAAGCACACAAGCCAAACCTGACATGTCTCAGTTAGCTGAGTCAAGCACACAAGCCAAACCTGACATGTCTCAGTTAGCTGAGTCAAGCACACAAGCCAAACCTGACATGTCTCAGTTAGCTGAGTCAAGCACACAAGCCAAACCTGACATGTCTCAGTTAGCTGAGTCAAGCACACAAGCCAAACCTGACATGTCTCAGTTAGCTGAGTCAAGCACACAAGCCAAACCTGACATGTCTCAGTTAGCTGAGTCAAGCACACAAGCCAAACCTGACATGTCTCAGTTAGCTGAGTCAAGCACACAAGCCAAACCTGACATGTCTCAGTTAGCTGAGTCAAGCACACAAGCCAAACCTGACATGTCTCAGTTAGCTGAGTCAAGCACACAAGCCAAACCTGACATGTCTCAGTTAGCTGAGTCAAGCACACAAGCCAAACCTGACATGTCTCAGTTAGCTGAGTCAAGCACACAAGCCAAACCTGACATGTCTCAGTTAGCTGAGTCAAGCACACAAGCCAAACCTGACATGTCTCATTTAGCTGAGTCAAGCACACAAGCCAAACCTGACATGTCTCAGTTAGCTGAGTCAAGCACACAAGCCAAACCTGACATGTCTCATTTAGCTGAGTCAAGCACACAAGCCAAACCTGACATGTCTCAGTTAGCTGAGTCAAGCACACAAGCCAAACCTGACATGTCTCAGTTAGCTGAGTCAAGCACACAAGCCAAACCTGACATGTCTCAGTTAGCTGAGTCAAGCACACAAGCCAAACCTGACATGTCTCATTTAGCTGAGTCAAGCACACAAGCCAAACCTGACATGTCTCAGTTAGCTGAGTCAAGCACACAAGCCAAACCTGACATGTCTCAGTTAGCTGAGTCAAGCACACAAGCCAAACCTGACATGTCTCAGTTAGCTGAGTCAAGCACACAAGCCAAACCTGACATGTCTCAGTTAGCTGAGTCAAGCACACAAGCCAAACCTGACATGTCTCAGTTAGCTGAGTCAAGCACACAAGCCAAACCTGACATGTCTCAGTTAGCTGAGTCAAGCACACAAGCCAAACCTGACATGTCTCAGTTAGCTGAGTCAAGCACACAAGCCAAACCTGACATGTCTCAGTTAGCTGAGTCAAGCACACAAGCCAAACCTGACATGTCTCAGTTAGCTGAGTCAAGCACACAAGCCAAACCTGACATGTCTCAGTTAACTGAGTCAAGCACACAAGCCAAACCTGACATGTCTCATTTAGCTGAGTCAAGCACACAAGCCAAACCTGACATGTCTCAGTTAGCTGAGTCAAGCACACAAGCCAAACCTGACATGTCTCATTTAGCTGAGTCAAGCACACAAGCCAAACCTGACATGTCTCAGTTAGCTGAGTCAAGCACACAAGCCAAACCTGACATGTCTCAGTTAGCTGAGTCAAGCACACAAGCCAAACCTGACATGTCTCATTTAGCTGAGTCAAGCACACAAGCCAAACCTGACATGTCTCAGTTAGCTGAGTCAAGCACACAAGCCAAACCTGACATGTCTCAGTTAGCTGAGTCAAGCACACAAGCCAAACCTGACATGTCTCAGTTAGCTGAGTCAAGCACACAAGCCAAACCTGACATGTCTCATTTAGCTGAGTCAAGCACACAAGCCAAACCTGACATGTCTCATTTAGCTGAGTCAAGCACACAAGCCAAACCTGACATGTCTCAGTTAGCTGAGTCAAGCACACAAGCCAAACCTGACATGTCTCAGTTAGCTGAGTCAAGCACACAAGCCAAACCTGACATGTCTCATTTAGCTGAGTCAAGCACACAAGCCAAACCTGACATGTCTCATTTAGCTGAGTCAAGCACACAAGCCAAACCTGACATGTCTCAGTTAGCTGAGTCAAGCACACAAGCCAAACCTGACATGTCTCATTTAGCTGAGTCAAGCACACAAGCCAAACCTGACATGTCTCAGTTAGCTGAGTCAAGCACACAAGCCAAACCTGACATGTCTCAGTTAGCTGAGTCAAGCACACAAGCCAAACCTGACATGTCTCATTTAGCTGAGTCAAGCACACAAGCCAAACCTGACATGTCTCAGTTAGCTGAGTCAAGCACACAAGCCAAACCTGACATGTCTCAGTTAGCTGAGTCAAGCACACAAGCCAAACCTGACATGTCTCATTTAACTGAGGCAAGAAACACAATGTTATTCATCCAAGGTAATAACAACCCCAACAGGAGTACTGCTCTGCTCTGTTGCTGCTGATGTAGTTAAGCCAATATGTAGTTAAGCCACTCTCTGGAGTGTTACGTAAGCAGCTGTTAGAAACTAAATGTCTTTTATTGGATTGATAAGAGACAACCGTAATAAATTAAATCCATCAGAATTGAAGATGAAATATGTATCAAAAGACTGGAGAGAGGCAGGCAGTCTGTAGTAGACAACCCTTCTCTCTCTCGCTATTTCTCTCTCTCTCCTGATCCTTGCCTTGCCTACGAGGCTGGCAGCTTTTCAGCAACACACAGCTGGAGGGAGGGAGGGAGGGAGGGTGAGAGAGAGAGACTAAAACTAAACCATTGTTTCCACCACCTACTTTGACCACAGTGGTGTGAAGAGCTTCAGCAGCCAAGCAGTGGTTGTTTCCACCAGTTCTAGTTAGAGGCAGACAGAGGGACACGGCTCCCTCTAGTTAGAGACAGACAGAGGGACACAGCTCCCTCTAGTTAGAGACAGACAGAGGGACACAGCTCCCTCTAGTTAGAGACAGACAGAGGGACACAGCTCCCTCTAGTTAGAGACAGACAGAGGGACACAGCTCCCTCTAGTTAGAGACAGACAGAGGGACACAGCTCCCTCTAGTTAGAGACAGACAGAGGGACACAGCTCCCTCTAGTTAGAGACAGACAGAGGGACACGGCTCCCTCTAGTTAGAGACAGACAGAGGGACACGGCTCCCTCTAGTTAGAGACAGACAGAGGGACACAGCTCCCTCTAGTTAGAGACAGACAGAGGGACACGGCTCCCTCTAGTTAGAGACAGAGGGACACAGCTCCCTCTAGTTAGAGACAGAGGGACACGGCTCCCTCTAGTTAGAGACAGACAGAGGGACACGGCTCCCTCTATTTAGAGGCAGACAGAGGGTCACAGCTCCCTCTAGTTAGAGACAGAGGGACACGGCTCCCTCTAGTTAGAGACAGACAGAGGGACACGGCTCCCTCTAGTTAGAGACAGACAGAGGGACACGGCTCCCTCTAGTTAGAGACAGACAGAGGGACACGGCTCCCTCTAGTTAGAGACAGAGGGACACAGCTCCCTCTAGTTAGAGACAGAGGGACACGGCTCCCTCTAGTTAGAGACAGACAGAGGGACACGGCTCCCTCTAGTTAGAGGCAGACAGAGGGACACGGCTCTCTCTAGTTAGAGACAGACAGAGGGACACAGCTCCCTCTAGTTAGAGACAGACAGAGGGACACGGCTCCCTCTAGTTAGAGACAGACAGAGGGACACAGCTCCCTCTAGTTAGAGACAGGAGGAAACTTGACTTAAGCTGGAGACCCTGCTGGTGTTGAATACGAAAGTAAAGGCACGCTGTGTTCTCGTCAACATGGTGTCTGTCTGACCTATATTGTGACTCATCACGGATCTCTATGTGTGTGTGTCTCTGTGTGTGTGTGTGTGTGTGTGTGTGTGCCGTCATAAGCCCCCTTTGATCAGCTGGGCTAGGCCTGATGACTCATCCAGCTATGAGCCTGATGCTGCTGCTGCCATACAAGTACAACAGGGCAGAGATAAACACACACACACACACACACACACACACACACACACACACACACACACACACACACACACACACACACACACACACACACACACACACACACACACACACACACACACACACACACACACACACACACACACACACAGATACCCACACATGTACCTGTAAATAATTGTCCTAGCTGCCAACACAGTGCTAAGGTGAGAGTACTGTTGGAGAAATCCTCCTCCAGAGTTAAAGAGATGGTGTCTGTGTGTCTGTGTGTGTAAGACAGAGGGAGAGAGAGAGAGAGAGAGAGACAGAGAGAGAAGAGAAGAGAAGAGTCCCCTAAGCAAGCTGGTCCTAGGGCTCTGTTCACAAACACAAACACACCCCACAAAGCCCCAGGACAACAGCACAATTAGACCCAACCAAATCATGAGAAAACAAAAAGATAATTACTTGACACATTGGAAAGAATTAACAAAAAAACTGAGCAAACTAGAATGCTATTTGGCCCTAAACAGAGAGTACACAGTGGCAGAATACCTGACCACTGTGACTGACCCAAACTTAAGGAAAGCTTTGACTATGTACAGACTCAGTGAGCATAGCCTTGCTATTGAGAAAGGCCGCCGTAGGCAGACATGGCTCTCAAGAGAAGACAGGCTATGTGCACACTGCCCACAAAATGAGGTGGAAACCGAGCTGCACTTCCTAACCTCCTGCCCAATGTATGACCATATTAGAGACACATATTTCCCTCAGATCACACAGATCCACAAAGAATTCGAAAACAAATCCAATTTTGATAAACTCCCATATCTACTGGGTGAAATTCCACAGTGTGCCATCACAGCAGCAAGATTTGTGACCTGTTGCCACAAGAAAAGGGCAACCAGTGAAAAACAAACACCATTGTAAATACAAGCCATATTTATGGTTATTTATTTTAACTTGTGTGCTTTAACCATTTGTACATTGTTACAACACTGTATATATTTAATATGACACTCGTAATGTCTTTATTGTTTTGAAACTTCTGTATGTGTAATGTTTACTGTTAATTAATTTTGTTTGTTTCACTTTTGTGTATTGTCTACCTCATTTGCTTTGGCAATGTTAACACATGTTTCCCATGCCAATAAAGCCCCTTGAATTGAATTGAGAGACAGAGGGAGAGAGAGACAGAGAGATCGAGAGTGCGAGACATAGCGATTCTGATTGGAGACTGACGTAGTGATTGACCTTGTGCCAGAGAGATGACACTATTGCGATATTTTAGATGATGAGAGTCCTATCTACCCCCCCCCCCCCCCCCCCCCCCCCACACACACACACACGGTTGTGCAGCGCTGGCTCCCGTGGTGCTTAGTAAGCTCTTCTGATCTCTGACAGTTACTAATGGCCTTCTCACTGTACAATTCCTGCAGAGCTCAGCTCAGATCTCTCTCTCTCTCTCTCTCTCTGTGTGTGTGTGTGTGTGTGTGTGTGTGTGTGTGTGTGTGTGTGTGTGTGTGTGTGTGTGTGTGTGTGTGTGTGTGTGTGTGTGTGTGTGTGTGTGTGTGTGTGTGTGTGTGTGTGTGTGTGTGTGTGTGTGTGTGTGTGTGTGAGACAGAGTCATTCATCACTTAAACAGTCACATGTTTCATCACCTGCTGGTGACACACACACTTTCGCTTACCTTGCGTACAGGGTCTTTATTGAATAGCAAGGTGGTCTCAGGACATAGATATTGCTCCGTCTTTACTTGAATAATATTCAGATTTCGTTTTTTGTATTGATGGGGAATGAGATAGTATTATAGGAACAGGGAGGGACACTGAGATAGTATTATAGGAACAGAGAGGGACACTGAGATAGTATTATAGGAACAGAGAGGGACACTGAGATAGTATTATATTATTATAGGAACAGGGAGGGACACTGAGATAGTATTATATTATTATAGGAACAGAGAGGGACACTGAGATAGTATTATATTATTATAGGAAAAGAGAGGGACACTGAGATAGTATTATATTATTATAGGAACAGAGAGGGACACTGAGATAGTATTATAGGAACAGAGAGGGACACTGAGATAGTATTATAGGAACAGGGAGGGACACTGAGATAGTATTATAGGAACAGAGAGGGACACTGGGATAGTATTATACTATAATACTATCCCAGTGTCCCTCTCTGTTCCTATAATACTATCTCAGTGTCCCTCCCTGTTCCTATAATACTATCTCAGTGTCCCTCTCTGTTCCTATAATAATTATAGGAACAGAGAGGGACACTGAGATAGCATTATAGGAACAGAGAGGGACACTGAGATAGCATTATAGGAACAGAGAGGGACACTGAGATAGTATTTTATTATTACAGGAACAGAGAGGGACACTGAGATAGTATTATAGTATTATAACACTGTGTTCTTATTGCAGCAGAGTAAATCAATACAAACCAGAAGAATAAATTAAGATACACTACATGACCAAAAGTATGTGGACACCTGCTCGTCCAACATCTCATTCCTAAATCCTGCCCATTAATATGGAGTTGGTCCCCCCTTTGCTGCTATAACAGCCTCCACTCTTCTGGGAAGGCTTTCTACTGGATTTGGAACGTTGCTGCGGGGACTTGCTTCCATTCAGCCACAAGAGCATTAGTGAAGTCGAGCACTGGTGTTGGGCGATAGGCTTGGCTCGCAGTCGGTGTTCCAATTCATCCCAAAGGTGTTCGATGGGGTTGAGGTCAGAGCTCTATGCAGTCCAGTCAAGTTCTTCCATAGTGCCAATGTAAAGTTTGGTGGAGGAGGAATAATGGTTATAGAAACATCTCAAGGATGATCAATGGAAACAGGATGCACCTGAGCTCAATTTCAAGTCTCATAGCAAAGGAGTCTGAATACTTATGTAAACAATGTTTTTTATATTTATTTTTATAGAATTTCTAAAAACCTGTTTTCACTTTGTCATTATGGGGTATTGTGTGTAGATCGATGAAGAAAAACATGAATTGAATCCATTTTAGGATAAAGCTGTAATGCAACTCAATGTGGGAAAAGTCAAGGGGTCTGAATACCTTCTGAATATACTGTAGTATAAGTGTCAATCAGTGCTGAAATGTTCCAAAGTGTTGTTCATCAGAGGTAACATAAAGCCTGCTTCTTTTATGGCATTCAGAGTTATGCAATGTGTGTGTGTGTGTGTGTGTGTGTGTGTGTGTGTGTGTGTGTGTGTGTGTGTGTGTGTGTGTGTGTGTGTGTGTGTGTGTGTGTGTGTGTGTGTGTGTGTGTGTGTGTGTGTGTGTGAATCTATAGTCAAAGGTCAGAGTGTTCTGCGTCTGGATTGTAAAACACTGCAGTTTTGAAAATAACAATTTCCTCTGTGAGAATAATCACACTGCAGTAGGTTGGAGGTAGGCAGCTGTGTGTTTGTTTGCATCTGTAGCTTTTCTGTTTGTTATTTCATATTTATTTATTACAAGAGACACAAAGAAGAGTTCAGATGTTTTAGTATTGACTGTTAAATGTCTGTATGTTTTCATTTCCACTAACAAAATGTTTACCTGTTTGTATTTCTCCTTCTCTCCAGTGACACAAGCCGTTAGCCACCGCCGTTGTCCTGCCCGTGAGTCCGTCCCCTAAACCTGTCCCCCTGTTCTTGTCCGTCCCCTAACCCGGTCCCCAGTATGAGTTCGTCTCCGCTGGGTTCCCGTGGCAACATGGACATTCTGGAGGAGCTGCAGCTGATCGCAGCACAGAACCTGGAGAGGTTAGAGGTCAACAAGTACTACGAGGTCATCAGGGAGCTTGGCAAGGGCACTTACGGCAAGGTGGACCTGGTCATACACAAGATCAGAGGTGCGGAGGACGGACACACACACACACACACACACACACACACTAGACTTGATCTTGAGGATACACACATTTAACAGGATCATTCACTGCTCCAGCTCTGCAGGATTACATGTACGTAGCATGATCAACCATTATAATTATTCATCTCTCCCATGTTGTTTTCCCCCTCAGGCACCAAGATGGCCCTGAAGTTCCTGAGGAAGAAGACGACCAAGCTGAAGTCGTTCCTGAGGGAGTACAGCATCTCTCTCTACCTTTCTCCCTGTCCCTTTATCATTAACATGTTTGGGATTGCCTTCGAGACTGACGACTACTACGTGTTTGCCCAGGAGTATGCCCTGTCCGGGGACCTCTTCGACATCATCCCTCCACAAGTACACACACACACACACACACGCACGCACGCACGCACGCGCGCGCGCGCGCGCGCACGCACGCACGCACGCACGCACGCACGCACGCACGCACGCACGCACGCACGCACGCACGCACGCACGCACGCACGCACGCACGCACGCACACACACACACACACACACACACACACACACACACACACACACACACACACACACACACACACACACACACAGAGAGAGATAGATACGGGGAGGTTCTGTTCAAATAGCTACGTAGGGTTATTTTAACTATTATGGGCTCTAAATGATGTGCAATGACAGTTTATAATAGCTTATGTCACATTGCTTATGTCACATTGCTTGTAAGTTTCCAGTGAAGAATACTTCGTAGCACGTTTATAGTGGTTGTCATTACAGACGTATTTTAGGTTTATATTGTTTCATAATCTCCGCCCTCACCATCCAGGTGGGTCTCCCAGAGACGGTTGCTAAGCGCTGTGTGCACCAGGTTGCCATCGCCCTGGACTACCTTCACTGTAAGAAGTTGGTGCACCGTGACGTCAAGCCTGAGAACATTCTCATCTTTGACCGTGAGTGCCGCAAGGTCAAACTGTCTGACTTCGGCATGACGCGCCGCGCTGGCTCACCAGTCAAACGGGTGAGTGGCTAGAGGTCAAATCACAAGGAACTTTATTTAAAAAGACTAAAGGTAGTGAACTGTATGATAAATAGGCTGTCATTTGAGATGCAGAACCTAACAAGTATGTCATAAGAGAGACCAGACCTCATGGGAACCAACTTAAATGAAGAATGAAATCTTCCTCATCAATAAACACATTATTTCTTCCAGGTCAGCGGTACCATCCCCTACACGGCTCCGGAGCTGTGCGACACGTCTCGCCATGAGGGCTTCTGCGTGGACTACAGCACGGATGTGTGGGCTTTTGGCGTCCTCCTCTTCTGCATGCTGACCGGTAACTTCCCCTGGGAGAAGGCCCTGCCCTCCGACTCCTTCTACCAGGAGTTCACTTGCTGGCAGAGACGGCGCACGGGCACAGTGCCCTCGCAGTGGCGCCGCTTCACTGAGCAGGCCCTCCGCATGTTCCGCAGGCTCCTCTCGGTGGAGCAGGACAGACGCTGCTCCGTCAAAGAGGTGTTTGGCTACTTCAGCCACAGCTGGATGCTTGATGGAGACAGCAACGGGAACGGAGGAGGGGGCGGAGAGAGAGAGAGGGAGACAGGAGGAGGAGGGGTGAGGGTGGAGGGAGATGGGAGCAGTACATCGTCCTCGTCTGGAGAAGAGGATGAGGAGATGCTGGTGGAGAGGATGAAGCAGCAGACTCTGTCTCCTCTCTCTCCTCCGGTGTCTGTGGAGAGGGGCACTGGGGAGACAAAGGCAGGGATGACGGAGTCAGGTGGAGGACACCATTTTGTGTCTGTTTCTACCACCAGCTCTGTGGCCTCGACTAACAGCTATGACCGCATGCCCAGAGACAGCAACAGCAACCAGCCCCCCGGGCGCATATTGGTGGCTACGCCTATAGAGATCTGTGTCTAAGATGTGTGACGGGCCTGTGAAGGACTGAGATACTGTGTACAGCACACAGACGTGCACACAGACACCTATACTCGTATACACACACATATCCATACATTCAAATCAGTGGAGTCTGCTGAGGGGAGGACGGCTCACAATAATGTCTGGAATGGAGTAAATGGAATGGTATGAAAAACATGGTTTTCATGGGTTTGATGCGTTCCATTCACTCCATTCCAGACATTATTATGAGCCGTCCTCCCCTCAGCAGACTCCAAAACGGGGTCAACAGGAAGGACCTTTTAAAGAATGAATGAATGAACATTTTGCAAAGTGAAAAGGGATCAAGTCAAGACATTACGGATGATTCCCGTTGGGGTCTAAAATGATCCAGTCAGAGATCAGTCATACTACAGACACAACCAATCTTTCTAGAGACTGCAAAGACTCAATGAACCACATACTGAACGATCAGCCAACCAACCAACCAACCAACCAACCAACCAACAGACAGACAGGACATGGAGAGGTTGAAAAACACATTGTGATATGAAATGCTGGTATTCACATGAAGACCAAAAGGTATTTCTTAAAGCAATATATTTCCCCCTAAAAAAAGACTGAAACCGAGGGCTTCAATCGGGAGAAAAAAAGACTACAGGAGAGATGTGCAGGAACCATTTATGGCAAAAAGAGATGGAGAGGGATGTTCTTTTGGTTGACGCTGATAGAATTGCCGCCTCAATGAAATAATATCATCAAAATTAACAGCAGTTTTATGTTTACTGTAATGCAATGTGAACTCTGGTACAAAGTGTGTATGTGTCTACAGTACGTGTGTAGGTGTGTGTGTGTGTGTACAGTACGTGTGTAGGTGTGTGTGTGTGTGTGTGTGTGTGTGTAAGCGTGTACGGTATATCACTGTATGTTTCATGTGTATGGATCAGAAATACGATTAGGTGGATTTTTATTTGTCTTTTGGAGTTACTTTATTTCTTTAAATGCTAAATATACAGATGACATTTTTTCTATTGATTTTGAAAATGAGCTTTTAGGTGTTTTCTGTTTGACTAATTTCAGTAAAGGTTTCTGGAAGCTCTAGTGCAGCGGTGTCAAACTCATTCCACGGAAAGCCGAGTGTCTGCAGGTTTTATTTTTTTCCCCTTTCAATTAAGTCCTAGACAACCAGCTGAGAGTTCCCTACTAATTAGTGACCTTAATTCATCAATCAAGTACAAGGGTGGTGCGAAAACCCGCAGACACTCGGCCATCCGTGGAATGAGTTTGACACGTGCTCTAGTGCCACATTTCTACTTGGTCTCCTGCAACACTTTTTGAACAGGAAAACGAATACTGCTGCAACAGCTGGCTCTGGTAAAATCACAGAGTTTAATAGTAGTATTTATCTCTTCAGTTTATCATTTAGATTTAGTCCGATGATGTGCTACACATTAATATCGGATCATTCAAAGCCACCAGATTGAGAAGACTAAGGCATTCATTTAGATACATGTTACAGAGAACTTTATTCTGCCGTTGACAGCAAGCCGAGATGTTCCAGAGCCTCCCGTCTGGAAACAGACAGATAGCTGTTAATGATGTCCAACACTTTTATCACCGACCCCTGAACACAAGGTTTCTAAAACTGGGTCCTGGAGCCCCCCCCCCTGGGTGCACATTTTGGCTTTTGCCCTCACACTCGAGTTTGGGTAACCCTGCCTTAACAGAGACGTATCTACTTCATGGTAGAAAAAAATATTTTTGACATATTTTAGTCCATTTATTTGATTGTTGTTTTGTTTTACATTTCTAAATGTTGACGAATGGTGTATTGTTTGTAGTTTTGATTATTATTTCAAATTTTAAATTCAAGCAGGAAAATACAGTGAAGATTAGATATATTTTTTTTTTAATTGCATGACAAGTAACTAAAACATATTTTCATGGTAAATTTGAACTGGCTTTACAAAATGTTACGTCAAGATTGTTGTGATGTGGAATTTTGCTTTAGCACTATATCCCCAAGTCAATATCGTTGTGACCTCTCGGGATGTCCTTAGGGCTAGAAACCAGACTGAGCTATAGTAACGGCTAGTTTCGGTTCAATGTGTTGTGTTTGTAGGCTGTCGATGCTGCGTTTCCATCTCACCAATCAGATTTAGGATCCAGAGCTACTGATCGGCAGTATGTAAAGCATCTGTATCGACAGTATGTAATACATCTGTATCTACAGTATGTAATTCATCTGTATCTACAGTATGTAACGCATCTGTATCGGCAGTATGTAATGCATCTGTATCTACAGTATGTAAAGCATCTGTATCTACAGTATGTAAAGCATCTGTATCGGCAGTATGTAATGCATCTGTATCTACAGTATGTAATTCATCTGTATCTACAGTATGTAATTCATCTGTATCGGCAGTATGTAACGCATCTGTATCTACAGTATGTAATGCATCTGTATCTACAGTATGTAATGCATCTGTATCTACAGTATGTAATGCATCTGTATCTACAGTATGTAATGCATCTGTATCTACAGTATGTAATGCATCTGTATCGACAGTATGTAATGCATCTGTATCGGCAGTATGTAATGCATCTGTATCTACAGTATGTAATGCATCTGTATCTACAGTATGTAATGCATCTGTATCTACAGTATGTAATGCATCTGTATCGGCAGTATGTAATGCATCTGTATCTACAGTATGTAATGCATCTGTATCGGCAGTATGTAATGCATCTGTATCTACAGTATGTAATGCATCTGTATCTACAGTATGTAATGCATCTGTATCTACAGTATGTAATGCATCTGTATCTACAGTATGTAATGCATCTGTATCTACAGTATGTAATGCATCTGTATCTACAGTATGTAATGCATCTGTATCTACAGTATGTAATGCATCTGTATCGGCAGTATGTAATGCATCTGTATCGGCAGTATGTAACGCATCTGTATCGGCAGTATGTAACGCATCTGTATCGGCAGTATGTAACGCATCTGTATCAGCAGTATGTAATTCATCTGTATCGGCAGTATGTAATGCATCTGTATCGGCAGTATGTAATTCATCTGTATCGGCAGTATGTAATTCATCTGTATCGACAGTATGTAATGCATCTGTATCGGCAGTATGTAATGCATCTGTATCGGCAGTATGTAATGCATCTGTATCGGCAGTATGTAATTCATCTGTATCGGCAGTATGTAATTCATCTGTATCGGCAGTATGTAACGCATCTGTATCGGCAGTATGTAACGCATCTGTATCGGCAGTATGTAACGCATCTGTATCGGCAGTATGTAACGCATCTGTATCGGCAGTATGTAACGCATCTGTATCGGCAGTATGTAATACATTACATACTGTCGATACAGATGCATTACATACTGTCGATAGATGCATTACATACTGCCGATACAGATGCATCTGGAATAGATAGTTCACAAACAAATGCATTTTTGATCAAGTGTGTCAGTAGCTCCTAAATTCCCAAGTCTTAAGAAGTTGCAAGGGAAACCTGGGGAAGATTGTTTTAGTATCACTTCTTTGCTAATCAAAACGTCACAAGAAAGAGTGATGAATTAGTCATTATAAAAGTCCGAAAAAAAGATGAGAAAACAAAACAAAAAAACCTGTTGTGTTGTGATTTTCCAGACATATTTGCATGAATCTGTATGTGCTGGAAAACAAATTGTGGAAAAGCTATTTTCTGTTTTGCTGTCACAGCTGTAGTATTCTGTTGTTCACACTTGGGTGTATGAATGTTGAATAACAGTCAGTAAAAGTTACTTTCCTCTTTCATCTGGCAACTTCCAACAATGAACTGTTCAGTACGGGTTGTAGCCAGTTGTGGTATCGTTGAAGTCAACCATGATCCGGGCAGAAGTTACCATTTAAATCCTCAGCTTATCCATCCAAGGGTGAACCCCCCCCCCACTAACCTTAGATCAGTGTCTGGGGGGGAGGGGGGGGATTACATCTTGTGACAACCTATGACCTTGTGTTCACCAACCCTGATCCAGAGGACCCACTGGGCGTGGTGCAGGCTTTTGTTCTAGCCCAGCACTAAACACACTTGATTAAACTAATCATCAAGACCGAAGGCTGTAGGTAATATACGAGTTGGACACGGAGGTTTGAGCGAAACTATCATGGCGTAATGTGTTGGAAGTTGTTTATTGGAGGCCTTTTTGTTTTTCTGTCCAGTGACATATTTTGACACCGCATCATGATTTTTGTGGAGTTTTAGTGAGTAGGGGAACACAGCTCTAGAACTTGTGTCCGATTCTGTCTTTGCAATACAACGGTCTTCCCTGTAAGCTCCGATTAGTCGACAATAAAATGACAAATCTTGTTGGAATGAATGCTGGTGTGAGTTTGTTCCCTGGACTCAGAGTACTCTGCAGGAGATACGGACTTACTTAGAGTCTCAGACGAGGAGAAGCTTCATCTATTTAACATGTTACTATTAAAATCAGGACTTACACAAAAAAGGGGTTCTACAAAATATTTATTTAAGTTACATTTACCTCCGTTACGCTGAGGTAAACCACAAAGTACAAAATAGCATCTGTATTGTTGCCTTAAAATAAAGGAGATGAGAAGTGACATTCACAGATGAGGCATTGAAACTGTGGAAAAAAGGTTTTAACCAGTAGACTGAGGAAAAAGGTTTTTAACCAGTAGACTGTACAAAACATTAAGAACACCTGCTCTTTCCATGACAGACTGACCAGGTAAATCCAGGTGAAAACTATGGTCCCTTAATGTCACTGTGTTAAATCCACTTCAAATCGGTGTAGATGAAGGGGAGACAGGTTAAAGGATTTTTAAGCCTTGAGACAACTGAGACATGAATTGTGTGTGTGAGCCATTCAGAGGGTGAATGGGAAAGAGACCAGATTGAAGTGCCTTTGAACGGAGTATGGTAGTAGGTGCCAGGTGCACCGGGTTCGTGTCAAGAACTGCAACGCTGCTGGTTTTTCCACGCTCAACAGTTTCCCGTGTTTATCAAGAATGGTCCGACATCCAGCCAACTTGACACAACAGTGGGGCACAATGGAGTCAACATAGGGGTGGGAACTCAATAAGCATTGCTCCAGTCAATGGAGTCAACATAGGGGTGGGAACTCAATAAGCATTGCTCCAGTCAATGGAGTCAACATAGGGGTGGGGGGGCAACTCAATATTAGCATTGCTCCAGTCAATGGAGTCAACATAGGGGTGGGGGGGAACTCAATATTAGCATTGCTCCAGTCAATGGAGTCAACATAGGGGTGGGGGGGAACTCAATATTAGCATTGCTCCAGTCAATGGAGTCAACATAGGGGTGGGGGGGGGGGGGGGGGGCAACTCAATATTAGCATTGCGCCAGTCAATGGAGTCAACATAGGGGGGGGGGGGGGGGGGGGGCAACTCAATATTAGCATTGCGCCAGTCAATGGAGTCAACATAGAGGTGTGTGTGGGGGGGGGGGGGGGGGGGGGCAACTCAATATTAGCATTGCTCCAGTCAATGGAGTCAACATAGGGGTGGGGGGGAACTCAATATTAGCATTGCTCCAGTCAATGGAGTCCACATAGGGGTGGGGGGCAACTCAATATTAGCATTGCTCCAGCCAATGGAGTCAACATAGGGGTGGGGGGGGGGAACTCAATATTAGCATTGCTCCAGTCAGTCAATGTGTGATAAATAATACCATTAGAATAATGAGACACTCAGCCCTGAGATTTAGACACAGAAACAACATTACAAACCAAACACATTTCACAACCATGGAAATAATAGTCCAAAAGTCATAATTGGTACAACGCATCGGTTTGATTAAAGAAGCAGCAATTAGGAACATCATCAGAGTGGCTGGCGGTCATTTAGCTCAGTATTGGATTAAATCTGTTCCACTGCAGCACACAGAACAAAAACATAGGAGGGAAAAAAATAAAAATAAGAGGACCCAATAGGAGACATGTTGCTAGGTAGAAGAGTTGATGTGTAGCTATATTAGAATACCACTTAGAACACCTTTCCAATACATTGCTTTATTCTAGGTGCTATACAAGTGTGGATATTGGAACAGACACACACACACACGTGTATCTCCTGCTGTGTGGGGAATCCTCTCCCAGGGAGTCCCGGTTAGTAGTGGTGAGGCAACAGAAGGAGCATGGTAGCTGTCCCGGTTAGTAGTGGTGAGGCAACAGAAGGAGCATGGTAGCTGTCCCGGTTAGTAGTGGTGATGCAACAGAAGGAGCATGGTAGCTGTCCCGGTTAGTAGTGGTGAGGCAACAGAAGGAGCATGGTAGCTGTCCCGGTTAGTAGTGGTGATGCAACAGAAGGAGCACGGTAGCTGTCCCGGTTAGTAGTGGTGAGGCAACAGAAGGAGCATGGTAGCTGTCCCGGTTAGTAGTGGTGAGGCAACAGAAGGAGCATGGTAGCTGTCCCGGTTAGTAGTGGTGATGCAACAGAAGGAGCACGGTAGCTGTCCCGGTTAGTAGTGGTGAGGCAACAGAAGGAGCATGGTAGCTGTCCCGGTTAGTAGTGGTGATGCAACAGAAGGAGCACGGTAGCTGTCCCGGTTAGTAGTGGTGAGGCAACAGAAGGAGCATGGTAGCTGTCCCGGTTAGTAGTGGTGATGCAACAGAAGGAGCATGGTAGCTGTCCCGGTTAGTAGTGGTGATGCAACAGAAGGAGCACGGTAGCTGTCCCGGTTAGTAGTGGTGATGCAACAGAAGGAGCATGGTAGCTGTCCCGGTTAGTAGTGGTGAGGCAACAGAAGGAGCATGGTAGCTGTCCCGGTTAGTAGTGGTGAGGCAACAGAAGGAGCATGGTAGCTGTCCCGGTTAGTAGTGGTGAGGCAACAGAAGGAGCATGGTAGCTGTCCCGGTTAGTAGTGGTGATGCAACAGAAGGAGCATGGTAGCTGTCCCGGTTAGTAGTGGTGAGGCAACAGAAGGAGCATGGTAGCTGTCCCGGTTAGTAGTGGTGATGCAACAGAAGGAGCACGGTAGCTGTCCCGGTTAGTAGTGGTGATGCAACAGAAGGAGCATGGTAGCTGTCCCGGTTAGTAGTGGTGATGCAACAGAAGGAGCATGGTAGCTGTCCCGGTTAGTAGTGGTGAGGCAACAGAAGGAGCATGGTAGCTGTCCCGGTTAGTAGTGGTGAGGCAACAGAAGGAGCATGGTAGCTGTCCCGGTTGGTAGTGGTGAGGCAACAGAAGGAGCATGGTAGCTGTCCCGGTTAGTAGTGGTGATGCAACAGAAGGAGCATGGTAGCTGTCCCGGTTAGTAGTGGTGAGGCAACAGAAGGAGCATGGTAGCTGTCCCGGTTAGTAGTGGTGATGCAACAGAAGGAGCACGGTAGCTGTCCCGGTTAGTAGTGGTGATGCAACAGAAGGAGCATGGTAGCTGTCCCGGTTAGTAGTGGTGAGGCAACAGAAGGAGCACGGTAGCTGTCCCGGTTAGTAGTGGTGATGCAACAGAAGGAGCACGGTAGCTGTCCCGGTTAGTAGTGGTGAGGCAACAGAAGGAGCACGGTAGCTGTCCCGGTTAGTAGTGGTGATGCAACAGAAGTTGACATCCTGAACACTGACTGATTTGTCCCTGCCACCAAAGCTGGTGAGGAGAAAGACCGAGCAGTTTAGAAGAGTTCAGGTGAGAGTGTGAGTGTGAGTGAGTGTGAGAGTGAGAGAGAGAGCGAGAGGACTTCAGCCAGACAGCCAACATGACCAACATGACCATGCTAACCATAATCAACTGCTACCCGGTAAAGGATCATGTAAACCCAAACATGTGGTAGACGGCTAGAAACTAGAGACTGACCGTAGCACTACGGGTCTATACGTAGAGGTGATCTAAAATCAAGTCAGTTTACATCAATTAATACATTTTTTATTTTAAAGTGCCCTTGTTTAAACACATGATGCATGTGTAAGGTATTGTGAGTCATGGGAGTGTTGGCTTGTATTACTATCTTTGTAAATGTAATTCAAGAAAATAAAGAAATTAAAATGTAATGAATCCCAGTAAAAACAGCAGAGGAAAGTTAAGAGCACATGACCGCTAATGAAGATGTGTGGACCAATCACGTTAGTCTCTGACAGCTGCATCAGTGAGATAAAACCATGGTGTCAATGGAATGAAACAAACAAGTTCTCTGTACTGATGATACTAACGTCTACAGTGCATTCAGAAAGTATTCAGGCCCCTTGACTTTATCCACGTTACAGCCTTACTCTAAAATGTATTAAATAATTCTCGATCTACACACAATAACCCACTATGACAAAGAAACAGGGTTTTTAGAAATGTTTACAAACATATTAAAAATGAAAACAGAAATACCTTATTTACATAAGTATTCAGACCCTTTGCTATGAGACTCAATTTTGAGTCTGTTTGATCATTGATCATCCTTGAGATGTTTCTACAACTTGGATTGGAGTCCACCTGTGGTAAATTCAATTGATTGAACATGATTTGGAAAGGCACACACCTGTCTATATAAGGTCTCACAGTTGACAGTGCATGTCAGAGCAAACACCAAGCCATGAGGTCAAAGGAATTGTCAGAGGAGCTCCGAGACAGGATTGTGTTGAGGCACAGATCTGGGGAAGGGTACCAAAACAATATCTGCAGCATTGAAGGTCCCCAACAACAGTGGCCTCTATCATTCTTAAATGGAAGAAGTTTGGAACCACCAAGACTCTTCCTAGAGCTGGCCGCCCGGCCAAACTGAGCAATCGGGGGAGAAGGACCTTGGTCAGGGAGGTGACCAAAAACCTGATGGTCACTCTGACAGAGCTCTAGAGTTCCTCTGTAGAGATGGGAGAGCCATCCAAAAGGACAACCATCTCTGCAGCACTCCACCAATCAGGCCTTTACGGTAGAGTGACCAGACGGAAGCCACTCCTCAGTAAAAAGGCACATGACAGCCCACTTGGAGTTTGCCAAAAGGCACCTAAAAAACTCAGACCATGAGAAACAAGATTCTCTGGTCTGATGAAACCAAGATTGAACTATTTGGCCTGAATGCCAAGGGACACGTCAGGAGGAAACCTGGAACCATCCCTACGGTGAAGCATGGTGGTGGCAGCATCATGATGTGGGGAAATGCAAATGTGACATTTCAGTTCATTTTTAACACATTTGCAGAAATGTCTAAAAACCTGTTTTTGCTTTGTCGTGATGGGATATTGTGTGTAGATTGATGAGGGGGGGGGGGGAAAGAATAACGTAACAAAATGTGGAAAAAAGTCAAGGGGTGTGAATTCTTCCTGAATGCACTGTATGTGGGGGCGAGTCGTGGACTAGATGCTACAGGCCAGGGTGAGTCCACTTTGGTGAGGATTAAGCATACATAGCTTAACTTCATATGATTTAACAGTTTCATATGTTAAGTGCCAATAAAAAGTGCTTTCAGCAACATCCCTCTTTAGAGGAAGTACATTCACAAAATGAATATACGATACAGGTAAGACACAGTTAACCCTCAATTATTTATATCAGTTATCAAATGAAAAAACAAAGTGCAAGTAAAATCCGTTGAAATGCCTGGTCACACCCTCAGAACTAAATCAGATGAATCTGGTGTTATTGTCATCCCATGTAGTACAGTATGGTCTTTATGAATAGATCTCAGGTACCTGTATTGTGATCAGATATGGTTCTGTCGATAAACTTGTGGTCGATCTGAATACTAGACCATTCTGCACCAGTCTCCACACCACCAGTTTCTCTACCAAGTGCAGTCTTCAGCGTCGAGGTTCTTACTCATAACTTAGATGCATACAAACACACCTCCGGGTCAATTTCAAAGTAAAAACTAAAGCCACAAGATACCCCCAAAAATAAATAAGCCAAATATATATCACATACTTAGAAAGCTTTATAAAATTAAATATCTCCAATTATTTTATCAACATTTCAATTTAAAAAAAGGGAGAATCCTTTTTCCGAATAAATAATTACAAAGCGATAGCACGTGTTTAGCCATAAGCGACGTGAAAACATTTATCTTCAATCAAATGGTGACATTGGCTTTGGGCCCCGCTCCCAACTCTTCTGTTGTGTCATTGGCCCATCTACTATCCACCGTTGGCAGTCAGTCCAGAGCCAGGAGAAGGAATGAGGTGCCAGAACATTAGGACAGCCTTGGTCTCCTATTTAGTCTTCGCAGTGCTTTATGTGGTGAAGATAACAAGGTAGCAGAAAGTGCAGAAAGCCAGTTTTAAGGTTTGTGGGTGTTTGCATTCCGCCCCAGCCCAGCTGTCAATCAGAGGACAGTTACAGCGTTGCCACAGTTACCGGGTTCACGGGGGAAACCCCGCGTAACGCCACAGATGAACGACGTCTGGAACGGAAGAAAAAATACATTATGTTTTCAAACAAAGACATACCATTTAGCAATTTGGATATAAAACATAAATATCTTATTACCATCATTGTGATCAAAGAATGTTAGAATATGTAAAAACACTAACAGATGTGACTCACACGCAGGTCAGTAATGCTGAAATAAAGTGGACAACAACCAGAAAAGAGACGGTGTTGTCATGTATAAATGTGAAAGACAACAACCAGTAAAGAGACAGTGTTGTCATGTATAAATGTGAAAGACAACAACCAGTAAAGAGACAGTGTTGTCATGTATAAATGTGAAAGACAACAACCAGTAAAGAGACAGTGTTGTCATGTATAAATGTGAAAGACAACCAGTAAAGAGACAGTGTTGTCATGTATAAATGTGAAAGACAACCAGAAAAGAGACGGTGTTGTCATGTATAAATGTGAAAGACAACAACCAGTAAAGAGACAGTGTTGTCATGTATAAATGTGAAAGACAACCAGTAAAGAGACGGTGTTGTCATGTATAAATGTGAACGAGAACAACCAGTAAAGAGACGGTGTTGTCATGTATAAATGTGAAAGAGAACAACCAGTAAAGAGACGGTGTTGTCATGTATAAATGTGAAAGACAACCAGAAAAGAGACGGTGTTGTCATGTATAAATGTGAAAGAGAACAACCAGAAAAGAGACGGTGTTGTCATGTATAAATGTGAAAGAGAACAACCAGAAAAGAGACGGTGTTGTCATGTATAAATGTGAAAGACAACAACCAGTAAAGAGACAGTGTTGTCATGTATAAATGTGAAAGACAACAACCAGAAAAGAGACGGTGTTGTCATGTATAAATGTGAAAGAGAACCAGTAAAGAGACGGTGTTGTCATGTATAAATGTGAAAGACAACAACCAGAAAAGAGACGGTGTTGTCATGTATAAATGTGAAAGACAACCAGAAAAGAGACGGTGTTGTCATGTATAAATGTGAAAGACAACAACCAGTAAAGAGACAGTGTTGTCATGTATAAATGTGAAAGACAACCAGAAAAGAGACGGTGTTGTCATGTATAAATGTGAAAGACAACAACCAGTAAAGAGACGGTGTTGTCATGTATAAATGTGAAAGACAACAACCAGAAAAGAGACGGTGTTGTCATGTATAAATGTGAAAGAGACCGTGTTGTCATGTATAAATGTGAAAGACAACCAGTAAAGAGACGGTGTTGTCATGTATAAATGTGAAAGACAACCAGAAAAGAGACGGTGTTGTCATGTATAAATGTGAAAGACAACAACCAGGAAAGAGACAGTGTTGTCATGTATAAATGTGAAAGAGACAGTGTTGTCATGTATAAATGTGAAAGAGACAGTGTTGTCATGTATAAATGTGAAAGACAACAACCAGAAAAGAGACAGTGTTGTCATGTATAAATGTGAAAGACAACAACCAGAAAAGAGACAGTGTTGTCATGTATAAATGTGAAAGACAACAACCAGAAAAGAGACAGTGTTGTCATGTATAAATGTGAAAGACAACCAGAAAAGAGACAGTGTTGTCATGTATAAATGTGAAAGACAACAACCAGAAAAGAGACGGTGTTGTCATGTATAAATGTGAAAGACAACAACCAGAAAAGAGACGGTGTTGTCATGTATAAATGTGAAAGACAACAACCAGAAAAGAGACGGTGTTGTCATGTATAAATGTGAAAGACAACAACCAGGAAAGAGACAGTGTTGTCATGTATAAATGTGAAAGAGACAGTGTTGTCATGTATAAATGTGAAAGAGACAGTGTTGTCATGTATAAATGTGAAAGACAACAACCAGTAAAGAGACGGTGTTGTCATGTATAAATGTGAAAGACAACAACCAGTAAAGAGACGGTGTTGTCATGTATAAATGTGAAAGACAACCAGAAAAGAGACGGTGTTGTCATGTATAAATGTGAAAGACAACAACCAGAAAAGAGACGGTGTTGTCATGTATAAATGTGAAAGACAACCAGAAAAGAGACGGTGTTGTCATGTATAAATGTGAAAGACAACCAGACAAGAGACGGTGTTGTCATGTATAAATGTGAAAGACAACAACCAGAAAAGAGACGGTGTTGTCATGTATAAATGTGAAAGACAACAACCAGAAAAGAGACGGTGTTGTCATGTATAAATGTGAAAGACAACCAGTAAAGAGACGGTGTTGTCATGTATAAATGTGAAAGACAACCAGACAAGAGACGGTGTTGTCATGTATAAATGTGAAAGACAACCAGAAAAGAGAACAACCAGCCATGTGTCGTCAAGTCTGTCTTCTGGTTGTGTCACCGGTTGTCTCTTCTGTTCCCAGAGCCTTGAAACGACTTGTTCTGGGGAGGAACAGACAGTAAATCCCAGTAACACACAGTGAAATATAAGGGAACAGACTTGTTCTGGGAAGGAACAGACAGTAAATCCCAGTAACACACAGTGAAATATAAGGGAACAGACTTGTTCTGGGAAGGAACAGACAGTAAATCCCAGTAACACACAGTGAAATATAAGGGAACAGACTTGTTCTGGGGAGGAACAGACAGTTCCTGATGCGGTAGGGCTGTGTACATGATGCGGTAGGGCTGTGTACATGATGCAGTAGGACTGTGTACATGATGCAGTAGGGCTGTGTACATGATGTGTACATGATGCAGTAGGGCTGTGTACATGATGCAGTAGGGCTGTGTACATGATGCAGAAGGACTGTGTAGTCAGCCTCAGCATGAAGCAACACTTTACTGAAGCAAGCCATACTTCATCTTAGTAACACACAAATCATAAAAATGGAGGATTGCTAAATTGTCAGTTCCATGTCAGCAAAATCTCTTTCACAAAAAGACCATCTTTGTACAGTGAGACAGAAAACACTGACAGCAACTGAGTGAGTGAATGAGATGGTCTTGGTAAGGATCAAACCTAGCATTCATTTATATCAACCGTCCATACCTTGTGCTTGGTGCATTTCATGGAGAAGTTCTCTTCATTGAGGACACAGTCTGTGGGGAGAAGAATGCTTGGATCAATGAAGATCACTGATCAATAGCAAAACAGCAGCTGAACCAGACTACACACACCAACCGGCTACAGAGAGCCTGCAACACACACACACACACACACACACACACACACAGCTGGGGTGGCATTACCGTTTTACAACCACAGTACTAGTGTTATTCTATAGGGAGGGGGAGGTTAGTGTTAGGACACAGACAAACACACGATCCAGGATACACTTCACACTCCATCCCCCAGGGGGCAGCAACTGGGTCTAGTACAACCGCTGCTGCCAACTAGGGCCAGTCAGTGACCCAGCTGGCAAGCCGTGAGGCTGCTGGTTGTGTTTGATGGCGTGAAGGCATTTCCTTTTGTTTTCAGTATTTCGTTTGGGATTAATTCCCCTTTTTTGGTACATATTTTTGTTTCGTCACCACCTGAACAAATAATCCACTTGGACTAGCTGACCTAGAGGTCAAGAGAAACAGAGCTGGCCCTGGACCAAGGTAAAGTTGCTCTCTCCCTGGGTACATGTACATTCAACACCTGGTCGCATGATTTCTCACATAAATGTACATTCATTCAGGTTACAGACCACGTAGCTAGGCTGCAGATCCCTAGACATAATGAGTCAGGTTACAGACCACGTAGCTAGGCTGCAGATCCATAGACATAATGAGTCAGGTTACAGACCACGTAGCTAGGCTGCAGATCCCTAGACATAATGAGTCAGGTTACAGACCACGTAGCTAGGCTGCAGATCCCTAGACATAACGGGTCAGGTTACAGACCACGTAGCTAGGCTGCAGATCCCTAGACATAACGAGTCAGGTTACAGACCACGTAGCTAGGCCGCAGATTCCTAGACATAACGGGTCAGGTTACAGACCAGTTAGCTAGGCCGCAGATTCCTAGACATAACGGGTCAGGTTACAGACCACGTAGCTAGGCTGCAGATCCCTAGACATAACGGGTCAGGTTACAGACCACGTAGCTAGGCTGCAGATCCCTAGACATAACGGGTCAGGTTACAGACCACGTAGCTAGGCCGCAGATCCCTAGACATAACGGGTCAGGTTACAGACCACGTAGCTAGGCTGCAGATCCCTAGACATAACGGGTCAGGTTACAGACCATGTAGCTAGGCTGCAGATCCCTAGACATAACGGGTCAGGTTACAGACCATGTAGCTAGGCTTAAAACCCCCAGACATAATGAGTCAAGCTGATTAAACAGCATGATCATTACACAGGTGCACCTTGTGCTGGGGACAATAAATGGCCACTAAAATGTGCAGTTTTGGAGGGAGCATGCAATTGACATGCTGACTACAGGAATGTCCACCAGAGCTTTTGGCAGAGAATTGAATGTTCATTTTAGAGAATTTGGCACTACGTCCAACCGGCGTCACAATCGCAGACCACATGTAACCACGCCAGCCCAGGACCTCCACATCAGACTTCTTCACCTGTGGGATGGTCTGAGACCAGCGACCCAGACAGCTGATGAAACTGAGGAGTATTTGTGGATGTAATAAAGCCCCTTTGTGTGGAAAAACTCATTCTGATTGGCTGGGCCTGGCACCCCAGTGGATGGGCCTGGCCCCCAAGTGGCCTCCCGGGCCCACCCATGGCTGCCCTGTGAAATCCATAAATTAGGGCCTAATTAATTTATATCAATTGACTGATTTCCTTACATGAACTGTAACTCACTGAAATCGTTAAAATTGTTGCACGTCGCGTTTATATTTTTGTTCAGTATAGATTGCTTATGAATTATCACCATTAATAAATGGAACAATAATGATGTTATTCAACGTACTGACTCCAAAGTGCGGCACACAGGCCACATAGCCTATTTCTATGCATACCTGCTCCTATTATGCACAACAAAAATAACAAAGATATCATTTTTTTTTTTTTTACATAGGCCGTACCAAAAGACCAGTTGGCCTGTGCTAGTAATTGTGTCTTGACGCCCCATTGCTGGTGAGCTTGCAAAGTAAACAGTTCATATTCTTGATCACCAAACATTTTTTTGGAGCCGGATATTTATTATGGCAATCCGCTCTCCCTACAATTTGACATTTGCAATGCACCCGATCCTATAGCTGTACAACAAATCAGCAGTCTGTTCTCTGGCACACTGGACCTTTGTTGATTGACAGCTTGCTGGTCCAATCAGAGGTCAGAGTAACATTTCATAAGCCAATCTGTTGCAATTTTTATTATAAGGGCAATGCTGTGGCTACTGCCTCTGGCTGCATGGAGAGTTATCCACAGAGACTGTGCCACAAAATAAGTCCAGAGTCTTGACGCTCCCAAGTCAAGTCTCAAATAATTACATTTTCTATCAAATCGAGTCTCAAGACAAATCTGTGAGACAAGGAGACTCACCCGATGGTCCCAGTAGGGGACAGGGATAAGGACAGAGGAGACTCACCTGATGGTCCCAGTAGGGGACAGGGATAAGGACAGAGGAGACTCACCTGATGGTCCCAGTAGGGGACAGGGATAAGGACAGAGGAGACTCACCCAATGGTCCCAGTAGGGGACAGGAATAAGGACAGAGGAGACTCACCTGATGGTCCCAGTAGGGGACAGGGATAAGGACAGAGGAGACTCACCCAATGGTCCCAGTAGGGGACAGGAATAAGGACAGAGGAGACTCACCTGATGGTCCCAGTAGGGGACAGGGATAAGGACAGAGGAGACTCACCTGATGGTCCCAGTAGGGGACAGGGATAAGGACAGAGGAGACTCACCCAATGGTCCCAGTAGGGGACAGGAATAAGGACAGAGGAGACTCACCTGATGGTCCCAGTAGGGGACAGGGATAAGGACAGAGGAGACTCACCTGATGGTCCCAGTAGGGGACAGGGATAAGGACAGAGGAGACTCACCTGATGGTCCCAGTAGGGGACAGGAATAAGGACAGAGGAGACTCACCTGACTGTAGAGAACACCTGTAGTGGTACTTGTTGGGGCATCCTTTGATGAAGCAGCCCAACGTGGCACCTGGGTTATGGCAGCGAGAACACGTCTGAAAACACGAAATGAAATAGATTGGTTTCCTCGTGTTGCGGGCCAAGACAAGCTGCTATAGTAGTTTACATTTCGGGTACATTTCGCTACACCTACAATAACATCTGCTAAACACATGTATGTGACCAATAAAATTTGATTTGACATGGTTTAACAGAGTTGTAGAACTATTACATACGAACTAAATGTAAAATAGTAAACAGACGGGTACAACAGCAGACATAGCCCTCAATGGAAGATCACTATATATTCACCCCAAATCATAAATCAATAAAGACATCTGTTTCTATCCTGCAGGATTTACACTTACCGTCTCCTGAGCCACCTTGACTGCCTCTTCCAGGCCGTAGAGCCTTCCCTTCACCAGGAACACACCTGTAGACCAGATGCTGCAGTCCTCGTGGAGCCAGTACTCACACTGGTCCAGAGGCACCACAGGGGGAATGTACCAGTCATCCACTGCAGTCCTGGCCCCAGATGTTACCAAAGGCCCAGCCTCAATCCTGCCCCTCTTAGCTCCAGGGCTGCCTGAGAGGTCGCTGTCACTGGTCCACCTCCCCAGCAGGGCCTCCTGTTTCAGCCGGGGGTCAGGTTTGTGGGGCCAGGGGACCCCCGGGGGCCGAGCACACTTTCTGCCCCGGCCTCTCACGCTGCAGGATGAGTCAGAGTCACTGAGATCCTCCTCTTCTTTGGGGCCTGGTTTGCTAGCTGGGGCTTCAGTGCTGGGTCTGTATCCCTCAGGGTAGTAGGGCCCGTGGAGGTCCCCAAGGTCCATGGCGTTAGCCGAGCCTCCACACAGGCAGCAAACCAGGGAGCTGTGGTGCTGGCTGTGGGTGGAGATGCGGCCCAGCTGGAGGCAGGAAGTGGAGGGTACAGCCCCTGGGAGGAAACCCCTGGATCCTGAACTTCCAGCCTGCTGTTGTCCCTGGCCATTCTGCCTGGGCTTCTCCTCCTCTGGGTAGTTGATGACAGTACAGTTGGCGTGGGAGGTGGAGGAGGGCTTATGCTCTATGTGGATGAAAGGAGAGAACTTGTCCACCCTCATGTCCCTCTTCTCCTCCTTGTAGTTGATGTATTTCAGTTTGATCTCAGGCTCCTGAGGGGAGAATATTGAGGACTGGTCCAGTCTGGGTTTCTTCCGTTTCTTCTTGGGAGCAGGGGTCGCCTTCCTTGATTTGGCTGTGGGAGCAGCTGCTTCGCTGCTTGTAGTCTTAGCTTGATGCTTCCCGGGTTCCTTTGGAGATGTTTTAAGTGACGGTGGTACGGTCAGTAAATCCACCTCATAGGAGGGCTCGGGACCTGACTCTCTGTGTTCCGACTCCTTCTCTGAGTCTTTGTCTGGAGCAAAGGGCAGACTGGAGGTTATTGGAGATGTGCTGTGGTTGTGTGGGTATTTTGAAGAACGGGCGTGTTCCGAATCTGAGGTAGACTCTATGCAACTGTCTGCGTTTGTGTAAATGTTATCCATATGACTGGTCAGTGAGGCTACTGCTGCCTGTACTTTAGTCTCTCCCTCGCAGCTAGACGCTGCTTTATTCTGGACCTTCTTCTTCTTCACTACACACGAGGTCTGTTTGTTAGGACTAACACCGGCTTTAGATGGACTGCTCTGGGTCAGGGGGTTCGTCTGACGCTTGGGCTTCTTGGTGGATACTTTATACCAGTTAGGGTTTATGTTCATCACTATGGCCTCTAACCTGGTTCCCCTGCCAGAGCGAGGGGGGAGTCGTTTCCTCTCAGAAGTCCTCCGCTCTGCCTTCACATTACCATTCAGGTGAGTAGCAGCTGTCTCCTCGGGGTTCTTTTCTGAAACCTCTGGCACACTGCTCTCGTCTTCTGTCAAATCAACAATAGGCTCTGAAGCTGCCTTGGGATTATGTCCTGGCTGCTGGAAGTCCTTGCTGTAATCTAACCTTGGTATATTCTCACCATTAGACCTTGTCCCCTGTACTGCAGACAGCCCAGGTCCTCCTCTCCCCAGCTCATCCCAGCGGGTATCAGCCGTGTGGTCTGGTGAATAATTGTAAGCGCAGTGTGAGCAGGAGGCCTGAGGCAGAATGAGCCCATCGTCTACGTCGTCCAGTGAGACAGAGGGAGAGACCGGGTCCTCCAGAGGACTGATATAGTCCCTATTCGGAGAACACAGGTCCCTGGGACTCCTGCTGTCCTGCATCAGGACCGGCTCCTCTGTTCTAGAGATGAGAAAGAGAACCTCTGAAGCCCTCTGACCCTCCTCCATGTCTGTAGCGAGAGACTCTGGGGAGGAATCGACACAGATGGCAGAGTTGGACCAGCTGCTACTACCCTGGCCATTCTGCAATCCTTTGTTGACCGTGTCCTGAGAAAGAGTGTGTTTCATTGAACTCCCTCTCTGTTGAGGCTTGTATTTCTCCACTCCTCCGTTACTGGCAACTCGATGGCCATTGATTTCATAAGACTGCTGCATCAGACACACCCCTGGGACATTCTCACCCACCACCTGGGCTGGAGGGATAGAGTCAAGTATTTCCGACCGAGGTGCTAAGCCCAGAGGCCTATCCACCTGCTGCAGGTAGCCATCCATTGTTGAGAACCTGCTGATCGACGGGACGCCGTAGAGAGAGGGATGCTGGGAGAGAGAGGGATGCTGGGAGAGAGAGGGATGCTGGGAGAGAGAGGGATGCTGGGAGAGAGAGGGATGCTGGGAGAGAGAGGGATGCTGGGAGAAGACATGAGACCGGCTCACATATGAGAGAGTGACTGTAGTGTTGGAGAAAGCATTGTCCGGCTGTATCTGGTCTACTGGTTGAAGCCTGTGGTCGTGGTCAGTCTCGGGGAAGTTTGGGTACCAGCTGGGAGGCTTGACCACCCGTAGGGCCTCCATGGCGTTGGCTTTCAAGAGGCATTCCTCACCTTTTCTGGTCAGGTCCATCACAGCGGGAAGGCTGCGGGTGGAGGAAAGGTCCTGTGGCTGTAAATCATCAGAGTCCCCCAGTGGTTGCTCCATAGCAACTGAAATTGAGCAGAAATACAGAAAGGTTAGATTAATACATGGAATTGAAATGATCTTGACCTCATGACTGGATATAGGACAAGATTGGGTTCCATCATCACCAAGCACATTGGTCAACAGTGGATTGTAACTTTATCTAGCTAGAGTTCAGACAACAAGCTGCTAGCGATAATGCACATCACAGACTTAGCTGGCTAAATATCGACTAAATATCGAAATAGCCAACTAGAAAGCAAACAAGTCAGAACTAAATGCTAAACGTGCTCTAACGTTGTTTTCGTTGGCTGTCAGCGTTCACTTAGTTTTCCATTACTACTGTTCAAAGTAATGTAACGTTAGTTACGTTATGTAACGTTAGTTGAGTTCAGCAAGAACGTTGCAGATTCATTAAATGGCGGGTATACAAATGAGTAAACAAACAATGTAACGCGTTTGCACTTGCAGCTACAGTATCAAGCTGACTCGGAAAAAGTGGCCAAATCAGAAGTATATAACGCTACTGGAAATCCACCAAAATAGATGCGATAAGAAAAAAAGAAAATATATACTAACAAAAAAGTTACCAACTGGCTTCGAACCGCTTTGCCTTCTCACAAACAAATGGAACTTAACTAACTACTTTTATGTTTAGCTAACTTTCCGTAACCTGGAATGACAGGTTCTGTCCCAAATAGCTGTCCCAAACTAACTGTCCCAAACTAGCTCCCTTTTTTGTCGTCAGTCAAATGGGTTCTGACTAGGGAGTACAGCTACGACCGGAGGTGACCTTTTCGTAGCAGGTTAGAAGAAGTTACACTGCAGGTTAGGACACTTTAGTTAAGGTTGGGGAACGGGTTAGGATTAGCTAAAATGATCTCCTAACCAGTTACGAAAAGTCACTTCCGGTCTTAGTTGTACACCCTCAAGTCCAGTCACAGCTAGTCAAATGTGAAAGATGATTCGTGCGACAACAAGGGCTACAGAAAACATTACCTCGCTAGTTATCAGATTAACCTAACTATGTAAATAGGATACGTGTTTTGATTTGCTTAGTTAATGTAACCAGTTCACGATGTACTAAACTAGCTGGCTATGTAGTTAGCCGCTTATCACAAAACAATGTCCCTTGTAAAAGTTGCACCTCTCTAATACTCTTCTAAACTGACCAATTCATCTGTAGTTGATATGGGAACGTCATTTTACTGTGAAATAATGGGTGACTGGCTGGTGGCTATAATAATACAATCCTTGAATATTTGCTGGTTATTGCCATTCCGCGTTGGGGATCGATTTCCCGCAGACCACGGAGGGGTGGAGTGATGCATTTATTAGATACAGCTAGCTAGTGACCAACTTTGATTTATTTCTGGTTTCCTAGCTAGCTTGCTAAGCTAATTTGCTAGGCCCTTCGTATGAAACAAAAGAGGGAGCATATTGCGCTGCCGGAGACTGAAACTTACCCAAACAGGAAAGAGTGTGGGGCTTTACAAATGTCCAATTCAACAGTGAGTCCCACCCAGCATCTTGGTCAAGAGCCAATCTAACTCTTGTACCCTAAAACTCCGAACTAGATTTGTGTCAGTAAACAGGATCAAAAATCCCTGCACTTTCCCGAACACGCGTAAACTGCGCAACATTTCAAGAACAGCATTTGTCAGCTCTCAGCTGGCGATCAGTGAAGCATTATGGGAAGTTGGGAAACAACGAAACTTCATATACTGTCATTGGGACGAAAGCTGGAAGAGTTGCTTTTCATCCGCAGGTTTTCTTGTCATGGTCCTTAATTTATAGGCATAATTTTTCTCCACACATATATTATATGGAATAATCGGGACATATTGTATAAAAATATTTCTTTGTTTGTAGAATATTGGTTCCGAAATAATATCCTATTGGTGAGCCAACTTGTAAATGCAGAGGGTCTTTTACTTATTCATTTATTATTATCACTTTACAAGATCCCTGTAACACCTAAAGATTTTGCAAGACTAGATGCCATTCCCTCCGGTATTGCTTTATTATTCAGGAACGTGTCAAGACTTGACCCTCAGAACATACGCTTATCCCTGTTGACTCATCAGTAGGAAAGACTCGTTTATCTTTTGGTCCATTCAACAATAGAGCTATACAAGTCTTGTTTCAACAGGATTGTATCCCTGGTATCTATATACCAGGGATCATACATTAGATTCAGCTGAGGGACGATTTTTGTTGTTGTTGCGTGGATGGTGGGGGCCGGACTCAAATTACAAATCATTTGTAAACTGCAAATTGACCGCAAGAAGCCCAAACACATAATATTTGTCTAAAAACAATATTTTCAAACCTTTCTTACGTTTGAAAATGATCACGTGTCTCTCTATTATGTGTGGGAATACTTGGGAACATATTTCTCAAAATTAAAATCACTTGGAGCTGATTTAGTGTTTTTACAATCTTATGTCCAATAAAAATAAATATTTTATTTGTATTTATTGCTCAGAAAACATGGGGCCAAATGAGACCACCGCGGGCCAAATTCGGCCCACGTGCCGTCAGTTTGGGAACTCTGCTATATACCTTAATCATGCCTTATTGGAATGGTTTTATTGATACTGTCTGTTGGAAAACAGTGTGTATGTTGCCACACACATACTTACTTATTAACAAAATGAAGGAAGTTTCTTTTTAAATTATTCATAAATATTATCCTGCCAACCACTATATGAAGAAGTTAAAAAAAAAACATATTCAAATTGTACATTTTGTAATGACCATCCATAAACGGTTTTGCATCTTATTTGGCACTATTTTCATGTAAAGAATCTGTGTCAAGACATCCGTAGATTATAATTGAACACATTTATTAAGATTTTTACACTATTATGGAGATATGTACTGCCTGGATTCTTTACTTAAAGATACAAATGTTTCAACTTATTTCTATGTAATTAATTAATTATTCTTTTGGCCAAATTTCATATTCACAAATGTACGTTTACAAACAAAACACCACATTTTTCTTACCTTACAAAAATATTTAAATACTCTGCCAACAAAAAAAGCTGTTAGAATGATAAACGTGTGTATGCCACTCAAGGTCCTTGTGTAATGTGATATTGTACCCCCTAGCCCCGCACCTAGCCCAAATTGTCCTTTGTATATTATTTATATATACCTGTGTTCCCCCATGTACTTTTTGTAAGGATTTGTTGTTAATAATAATACAAAAATTAAAACGGCAGAGTTCAATACATCAATGTTGTATGTTGTTTTACCCGAGTGAGACAACTTGTATTGTGTGCAAAGGTTTTGTCCTGAGTCATATATTATTAATATATTATAGACATTTCCATTAGTGCTGAGTAAATAAGTGCTTTTTGAGGTCCGTTCGGTTCTATTATAGAAACGTTATCATGGTTTTCAAATTCGTTTTTTGATTATTTGGGCTCAATGCTGTAACACAGAAGAAATAGCACAGAACAAAACAATTAATTAAAGTCCCATGATGGTAGTGAATTCCCATTACTGCTTGTCACTTATTAACCATTTACTCACATTACTTTAATAAAATATTTCAGTTGTGTATTTTACATTTGTTTTATTTGAGGTCTTTATTATTTAATTTCAAGTCATCTCCTCACAGCGGCATGTACTCATGGATGCCAAGGGAAGCCCGTCTTTCCCCCAAAAAATTGACCAAGGAAAAAAGGATTTAAAAAAATGTATCTTTCGTCTCTCTGTGTTTCATAATTGTACTTAAATTCGCAAGAGGCTGAATGTACAGTATTTCACTTTAGAAAGCACCGGAATGAGTCAAACAGCACCCCTCTGTCTCTGAATGTGTAGGCCATCTATCTGATGCTATCTGGTCCAAAATAGTATGATATTGTTGCCTCCCGTAGCATTGAATGCAAAGCAGCCAGTGAGCATTTGTCCTCCTTTGATTAAAAAAAAGTATAAAATAATAGCCAATCAACATTGAGCTAAACTGAGTGAGCTCAACTGTGAATGGTTCTGGCGCACCAAAAACAAGTGTCAAGGGAAGCCAGTTTGGACACATCAAATAACATCGAGCATACCTTATTGACAGAAACTACTCGAATTGTTGTATCTGTACTGAAAAAAATATATAAATGCAACATGCAATTTCAAAGATTTTGCTGAGTTACAGTTCATATAAGGAAATCAGTCAATTTAAATAAATGAATTAGGCCCTAATCAACGGATTTCACATGACTGGGCAGGGCCGCAGCCTGGGAGGGCATATGCCGACCCCCTGGGGAGCCAGGCCCAGGCAATCAGAATGAGTTTTCCTGCACAAAAAGGCTTTATTACAGACAGAAATACCCCAAAGTTGACAGCAAACCACTCGCCCACACGGCGCTATACACGCAGTCTGCCAGGTACAGTTAAAAATGGGATTCTCAAACCACTCGCCCACACGACACCATTCACGCAGTCTGCCAGGTACAGTTAAAAATGTGATTCATCTGTGAAGAGCACACTTCTACAGTGTGACAGTGGCCATGTGAAGGTGAATATTTGCCCACTGAAGTCGGTTACGACGCCGAACTGCAGTCAGGTCAAGACCCCGATGAGGACGACGAGCACGCAGATTAGTTTCCCTGAGACGGTTTGTGCAGAAATGATTCGGTTGTGCAAACCCAGTTTCATCAGCTGCCCCAGACCATCCCTCCCACAGGTGAAGAAGCCAGATGTGGAGGTCCTGGGCTGGCATGGTTGCATGTGGTCTGCGGTTTTGAGGCCAGTTGGATGTACTGCCAAATTCTCTAAAACAATGTTGGTAGTGAAATTAACATTCAATACCATGGCAACAGCCATGAAAGCGCAAACCACTGCTTTTAACCAGGGCAAGGTGACCGGAAACATGACCGAATACAAACAGTGTAGCTATTCCCTCCGCAAGGCAATCAAACAAGCTAAGTGCCAGTATAGAGACAAAGTAGAGTCGCAATTCAACAGCTCAGACACAAGAGGTATGTGGCAGGGTCTACAGTCAATCACGGATTACAAAAAGAAAACCAGCCCCGTCGCGGACCAGGATGTCTTGCTCAAAGACAGACTAAATAACTTTTTTGCTCGCTTTGAGGACAATACAGTGCCACTGACACGGCCCGCTACCAAAACCTGCGGGCTCTCCTTCACTGCAGCCGAGGTGAGTAAAACATTTAAACATTTAAACGTGTTAACCCTCGCAAGGCTGCAGGCCCAGACGGCATTCCCAGCCGTGTCCTCAGAGCATGCGCAGACCAGCTGGCTGGTGTGTTTACGGACATATTCAATTAATCCTTATCCCAGTCTGCTGTTCCCACATGCTTCAAGAGGGCCACCATTGTTCCTGTTCCCAAGAAAGCTAAGGTAACTGAGCTAAACGACTACCACCCCGTAGCACTCACTTCCGTCATCATGAAGTGCTTTGAGAGACTAGTCAAGGACCATATCACCTCCACCCTACCTGACACCCTAGACCCACTCCAATTTGCTTACCACCCCAATAGATCCACAGACGACGCAATCGCCATCACACTGCACTAACCCATCTGGACAAGAGGAATACCTATGTGAGAATGCTGTTCATCGACTACAGCTCAGCATTTAACACCATAGTACCATCCAAACTCCTCATCAAGCTCGATACCCTGGGTCTCGACCCCGCCCTGTGCAACTGGGTACTGGACTTCCTGACGGGCCGCCCCCAGGTGGTGAGGGTAGGTAACAACATCTCCACCCCGCTGTTCCTCAACACTGGGGCCCCACAAGGGTGCGTTCTGAGCCCTCTCCTGTACTCCCTGTTCACCCACGACTGCGTGGCCATGCACGCCTCCAACTAAATCATCAAGTTTGCGGACGACACTACAGTGGTAGGCTTGATTACCAACAACGACGAGACGGCCTACAGGGAGGAGGTGAGGGCCCTCGGAGTGTGGTGTCAGGAAAATAACCTCACACTCAACGTCAACAAAACAAAGAAGATGATTGTGGACTTCAGGAAACAGCAGAGGGAGCACCCCCCTATCCACATCGACGGGACAGTAGTGGAGAGGGTAGTAAGTTTTAAGTTCCTCGGTGTACACATCACGGACAAACTGAATTGGTCCACCCACACAGACAGCGTGGTGAAGAAGGCTCAACAGCGCCTCTTCAAACTCAGGAGGCTGAAGAAATTCGGCTTGTCACCAAAAACACTCACAAACTTCTACAGATGCACAATCGAGAGCATCCTGTCGGGCTGTATCACCGCCTGGTACGGCAACTGCTCCGCCCACAACCGTAAGGCTCTCCAGAGGGTAGTGAGGTCTGCACAACGCATCACCGGGGGCAAACTACCTGCCCTCCAGGACACCTACACCACCCAATGTCACAGGAAGGCCATAAAGATCATCAAGGACAACAACCACCCGAGCCACTGCCTGTTCACCCCGCTATCATCCAGAAGGCGAGGTCAGTACAGGTGCATCAAAGCAGGGACCGAGAGACTGAAAAACAGCTTCTATCTCAAGACCATCCGACTGTTAAACAGCCACCACTAACATTTAGTGGCCGCTGCCAACATACTGACTCAACTCCAGCCACTTTAATAATGGGAATTGATGGAAATGTATGTAAAAACGTATCACTAGCCACTTTAAAGAATGCCACTTAATATAATGTTTACATACCCTACATTACTCATCTCATATGTATATGTATATACTGTACTCTATATCATCTACTGCATCTTGCCATCTTTATGTAATACATGGATCACTAGCCACTTTAAACTATGCCACTTTATGTTTATATACCCTACATTACTCATCTCATATGTATATACTGTATTCTATACCATCTACTGCATCTTGCCGTTCTGTACCATCACTCATTCATATATCTTTATGTACATATTCTTTATCCCTTTACACTTGTGTGTATAAGGTAGTAGTTGTGGAATTGTTAGGTTAGATTACTCGTTGGTTATTACTGCATTGTCGGAACTAGAAGCACAAGCATTTCGCTACACTCACATTAACATCTGCTAACCATGTGTATGTGACAAATAAAATTTGATTTGCTCTGGTAGATATTCCTGAAGTCAGCATGCCAATTTTACGCTCCCTCAAAACTTGAGACATCTGTGGCATTGTGTTGTGTGACAAAACTGCACATTTTAGTGGCCTTTTATTGTCCCCAGCACGAGGCACACTTGTGTAACAATCATGCTGTTTAATCAGCTTCTTGATTTGCCACACCTGTCAGGTGGATGGATTATCTTCACAAAGGATAGAATGTTCACTAACAGGGATGTAAATACATTTGTACACAATATTCTATTGGAATCAGCTTTTTGTATGTATGGAACATTTCTGGGATCTTTTATTTCAGCTCATGAAACATGGGACCAACACTTTACATATTTTTTTTTATTTCCCATTTAACCTTTATTTAACTAGGCAAGTCAGTTAAGAACAAATTCTTATTTACAATAACAGCCTACCAAAACGCAAAAGGCCTCATGCGGGGACGGGGGCCTGGGATTTAAATTTTTTAATAAATACAAATATATATATATATATATATATATACAAATAGAAATATCGGACAAAACACACATCACAACAAGAGAGACAACACTACATAAAGAGAGACCTAAGACAACATAGCAAGGCAGCAACACATAACACAGCATGGTAGCAACACAACATGACAACAACATGGTAGCAGCACAAAACATGGTAGAAACATTATTGGGCACAGACAACAGCACAAAGGGCAAGAAGGTAGAGACAACAATACATCACACAAAGCAGCCACAACTGTCAGTTAGAGTCCATGATTGAGTCTTTGAATGAATAGATTGAGATAAAACTGTCCAGTTTGAGTGTTTGTTGAAGCTCGTTCCAGTCGCGAGCTACAGCGAACTGAAAAGAGGAGCGACCCAGGAATCTGTGTGCTTTGGGGACCTTGAACAGAATGTGACAGGCAGAACGGGTGTTGTATGTGGAGGATGAGGGCTGCAGTAGATATCTCAGATAGGGGGGAGTGAGGCCTAAGAGGGTTTTATAAATAAGCATCAACCAGTGGGTCTTGCGACGGGTATACAGAGATGACCAGTTTACAGAGGAGTATAGAGTGCAGTACATGTTGCCTTCATCTTTTTGTTCAGGGTACATATTAAATGACCCTTTGAGGTTTTCATTCATCTTTGACTTCTTCTTTCTTCAGATCCTCTTTGTTACGTTCACATTTCTCCACCGCGTAACCGTTTAGACAAGCCCGAGAGACAACCAATTACCAGCCATTATCAAACATCTGCTACAGATGTCACATATGACAACACAGAAAAACATTTGATGAACAGTGTTCATCTCACCAACAATGGCCTCCATATTTCAAGGGCCAACTTGGCAACATGTCAAAAGAGGTTAGTAGAATAGGTAAGTATACCAATATAAACATACTGTATATTTGCATAATAACACATACTTATTTGCTAGCATGACAAAAACAGAGGCTACATACAGTAGTTACATTTCAATGGGGCTAGGAAACAGCTGGGCTAAACCCAAATCTCTATGACAACAAAACAGCAAACTGTTTTGGTAAGCAATCTTTCTAATGTGATAAAAAGATATATATAAGGTCTAAACGACATGAAAGTATTCATAAAACATAATGGAAAGTTCAATTTACAGATGGTGCCAGCCTAAGGGCTATGAAAGACAGGATGACATGGATGATAGATGATTACATTCAGGGATTGTCAAAAACAGTAGTAACAACCAACTACTTCCTGTTTTGTCTTCTGCGGTCTTCTGGTTGTATTTTGACTACTTATTTACTACCAACATCAATTAGTACAAATCTCTACTTGATTACTGGAAACTAGTGTTTTCCTACTGAACACTGCAAATCTCTACTTGATTACTGGAAACTAGTGTTTTTCTACTGAACACTGCAAATCTCTACTTGATTACTGGAAACTAGTGTTTTTCTACTGAACACTGCAAATCTCTACTTGATTACTGGAAACTAGTGTTTTTCTACTGAACACTGCAAAACTCTACTTGATTACTGGAAACTAGTGTTTTTCTACTGAACACCGCAAAACTCTACTTGATTACTGGAAACTAGTGTTTTTCTACTGAACACTGCAAAACTCTACTTGATTACTGGAAACTAGTGTTTTTCTACTGAACACTGCAAAACTCTACTTGATTACTGGAAACTAGTGTTTTTCTACTGAACACTGCAAAACTCTACTTGATTACTGGAAACTAGTGTTTTCCTCCTGAACACTGCAAAACTCTACTTGATTACTGGAAACTAGTGTTTTTCTACTGAACACCGCAAAACTCTACTTGTATATCTTGAGAGTGCATGAACTACACATTCACTACTGCACGAATAGGTTTTGTGTCGTAATTCAGTAGTACTTTTTCACGAGTGAAGATGTATTATATATATATATATAAAAAATATTCAGAAACATGTCTAATTTCCTTTCATTTTGAAACAGTGGAGGTTGTGTAGATCTGTTGGAAAGAAATCCAATTGAATGCCTTTTAACTTTAAAGGCAGCAACATGTGAAGTATGTGCACGGGCTGTGTAGACTTTCAATAGGCCCTGTAAGTGTTCTCTCTGGACAATTGATCAATTAAATAGCAGGCAAAAAAAAAAAACTACTTGACTGGGGCCCTTGAGAGAAAAGTGTTGCGGTGTATAATTAGTTTTAAATCGGTTTGGAGAAAGATTAACACAGTTTAGTAGATTAAAACACTCAAACTGAACACAGGGTGCAAAAATATTTATTGCTAATAAACCGTTTGTCAGTTGGTATACATTGGCTGTATATTTACAACAGTAGAGTACAGAGAAATTGGTATGTGAGACAAACCCCCCCCCCCCACATAAATAAATACAAAGGGACTGCCACTGAACAAGACTACAGACATAACCGACTCCAACAAATCATCCTCCCATACAGCTGTGCCAATACAATTACAGAGAGAAGAATGTAAATATATTTATATCATAAATCAGATAATCCCATTCGTTCTGTATGCGTTCAGCAGTCGCCTTCCAGGGGTCATTTTAAAATTGTCCTGTTTCAGAAAACATTCTATGATGTTAATAATGATCATATAACAAGTCAACACATCAGGCAATGAAGGAGCAACATCCAACGTAACAGATAGTTTACTTGTACAATGATGCAGGCAAACTTTTTCTTTCCATAGCTTTGTTAAGGGGATAGAGGGAAACGACAGCATGTGAACACTGACCTCACCTAGCATAACACGCAGGCCTGAAGGCAAGATTGTTCCTACGGTTTGGCTTATGTAAGTAATTATTCCATCATCATCATCATTATGCAGTTGTGTTTAGCCTTTACAACATCATACTTATTCCTTCGGCTATTAACACAGACTAAGCAGTCCAAACAGTAGCTTTACAGGCCATCTTTGTTAGTGTAGGCATGATAAATGCCTCATTAAAAACCGTACAGAGAATTTACTGTAAGACAAAACCAAAAACCAAAATGTCACAGTAACTAAAGTGCATGGAATGAGTCTAGACATAAACTTCCAATCTTCACACCATGTTTTATTTTGAATATATACACACACGACATGTGTGTGGTGACCAGTGTGTTTCTAAAGAAGTAATTACAGAGGTAAAATAGAGTGGCCTTTCTAAACATGCTGCAAGGTGGCTGGAGCGGTGTGACGTAGGCCACGCTGTCAGAACTCCTTAGTGTCTTTGTCAAACAGGTGGAGGCGCTGCTCGGCAGTGAGCCCTTCCTTAAGACTCTGGGGGGGGAGGAGACTGTTAATGACCGTGGTCGGGTTTAACTGTGCGTTTCAGGTAGACAGGACTGAATCATTGACGAGGAAGCAGATTGATGCAAACAGAGAGGTGCACTGATTTCTGTCACTGGTAAAACTGATACTTCTCTCTAGGCCCACTGGTACCAAAACCAGGTGATCCCATTCAAACCCACAATCAAAAATGTGATTTTGACTGTTAATGTGTGAGATTCAGAGGAGGGAAAGAACAAGAGTCCAGAGGGCCTAGTAATGCAGAGGGCTTTTTTCTCATCCGTACTATAAATGTGGGGAATAATAATGCAAGTCTTTTATACACACCCAGAAAGGACGTTGGAGACCATTAGAATGAGCAGAAAGGGGGTATAGTGATTATTTCTGGGTAACACACTGCTGAAGGGTGAACACATAAACAAAATGGTGGCACACCAATGGATGCACTGCTATTGGTGGTAGTCTGGTGTGTTATGTGACCATAAGGAGAAATGTAGGCCTATAGGTTGTCAGGCAGCCCTAGCTGGCCCTGGGCATGTCACCAGACACAGACCGAGAAGGGGCTTTGGGGGAGACCCATCTCGTCACATGTTGGTACACTTCTCTCTTATAGAAGCATTTTAACCCACAATCAAATAGCACAAAGGGATTTGTTTAAAGGTTTTTTAGAGTAATATGACAAAAGTGTTGTATGTTCATATGGCCAATGCAGCCACCCAATACAGTACATTCACCTGCTGGGGAATTCAAAAGTTGCAGTGTAATGCAGTAGTTAACCTGAAGGTGGCAGTGTGTCACAGCTCAATGGCACCTGGTTCCAACTGAACCGTTCTCACACACACACACAACCTTCAGCTGTGGGGAGACTTCTCGATTGTGTAAAACACATTAAGATGTCTTACTCAGGCGTTAATAAGTTATACCTTTGACCTCATGGTGCGCTCGGTGCGTTTGGCGGCAGCGGCCGCCATCTTGAGAATGTCAGGGTTGCTTTTGGACTTCATAATATCTGAGGAGAGAGAAGACAACTAGTTCAGCTTATTGTCAGTATACTATAGACACTACTGTAATACATCTACTTGTCTGCCTGGTTGTTGTAAGGAGGTCAATGGGTTGCAGGTCAGAGACAGCCTGGACTATGAGACATCTTATGTAAATGTCGAGACCAAATACAAATGTTGGAGGCATTGCCACACATTGGTTATGAGTGAAGCAACCACCAAACTTGTTAAGACTGAAACAAAAGGCTCAGGGCATAAGTAGTGCACTAAGTAGGGACTAGGGTTCCATTTGGAACACTAAGAAGGGTATAGGGTTCCATGTGGAACACTAAGTAGTGCACTAGGGTTCCATTTGGAACACTAAGTAGTGCACTAGGGTTCCATTTGGAACACTAAGTAGGGACTAGGATTCCATTTGGAACACTAAATAGGGTCTATGGTTCCATTTTGAACACTAGATAGTGCCTAGGGTTCCATTTGGAACACTAGATAGGGAGTAGGGTTCCATTTGGAACACTAGATAGGGACTAGGGTTCCATTTGGAACACTAGCTAGGGACTAGGGTTCCATTTGGAACACTAGCTAGGGACTAGGGTTCCATTTGGAACACTAGCTAGGGACTAGGGTTCCATTTGGAACACATTAATGGAGTAGCAGAAGGCTAGAAAGTGTTCTGTATTCCTACCGTATCCTCCTGCCCTCTCCACCTCCTCCAGTGATGGTTCCCCCAGTGCCTCGTGGGCCAGCTGCAGCTGCTCTCTGAGCCTCCCCAGGTCTCGCTCTGCTTTGGCCCTCACGATACTCAGCTCTGTGTAGATGTCCCTGTACTTGTCCGTCGCATTCTTCTTATCCTGGAGGGACAAATGATACATCGTTTAAGGTGGTAGGGTGAGGAATACAACCTCAGCATAAAATGAGAAAATAACATAAAATACAATGAAAAGTGATAAAAAGCTGTTTTAGGTAACTTGGGTCTTACTCTTTGGGCGGCCTGGAGTTCATCCTTCAGATAGTTGATCTCCTGCTTCAGATACTGGACCTCGGACTCCTTCACCCTCAACATCACCTGGGAAAGATCAGAACGCTAAGATTTAAGGGGTAAACTTCAGCTGTGTATAAAAGCAATGTCCCCTTTCAACAAACAGGAAGACTTCAAATCGTCCAACCTTATGTTCACCTGGAGCGGAGCTTACCTCTAGCTCGTACAGTTCACCTGGAGCGGAGCTTACCTCTAGCTCGTACAGTTCACCTGGAGCGGAGCTTACCTCTAGCTCGTACAGTTCACCTGGAGCGGAGCTTACCTCCAGCTCGTACAGTTCACCTGGAGCGGAGCTTACCTCCAGCTCGTACAGTTCACCTGGAGCGGAGCTTACCTCCAGCTCGTACAGTTCACCTGGAGCGGAGCTTACCTCCAGCTCGTACAGTTCACCTGGAGCGGAGCTTACCTCCAGCTCGTACAGTTCACCTGGAGCGGAGCTTACCTCCAGCTCGTACAGTTCACCTGGAGCGGAGCTTACCTCTAGCTCGTACAGTTCACCTGGAGCGGAGCTTACCTCTAGCTCGTACAGTTCACCTGGAGCGGAGCTTACCTCTAGCTCGTACAGTTCACCTGGAGCGGAGCTTACCTCTAGCGCGTACAGTTCACCTGGAGCGGAGCTTACCTCTAGCGCGTACAGTTCACCTGGAGCGGAGCTTACCTCTAGCTCGTACAGTTCACCTGGAGCGGAGCTTACCTCTAGCTCGTACAGTTCACCTGGAGCGGAGCTTACCTCTAGCTCGTACAGTTCACCTGGAGCGGAGCGGAGCTTACCTCTAGCTCGTACAGTTCACCTGGAGCGGAGCTTACCTCTAGCTCGTACAGTTCACCTGGAGCGGAGCTTACCTCTAGCTCGTACAGTTCAACTGGAGCGGAGCTTACCTCTAGCTCGTACAGTTCACCTGGAGCGGAGCTTACCTCTAGCTCGTACAGTTCACCTGGAGCGGAGCTTACCTCTAGCTCGTACAGTTCACCTGGAGCGGAGCTTACCTCTAGCTCGTACAGTTCACCTGGAGCGGAGCTTACCTCCAGCTCGTACAGTTCACCTGGAGCGGAGCTTACCTCCAGCTCGTACAGTTCACCTGGAGCGGAGCTTACCTCCAGCTCGTACAGTTCACCTGGAGCGGAGCTTACCTCCAGCTCGTACAGTTCACCTGGAGCGGAGCTTACCTCCAGCTCGTACAGTTCACCTGGAGCGGAGCTTACCTCCAGCTCGTACAGTTCACCTGGAGCGGAGCTTACCTCCAGCTCGTACAGTTCACCTGGAGCGGAGCTTACCTCTAGCTCGTACAGTTCACCTGGAGCGGAGCTTACCTCCAGCTCGTACAGTTCACCTGGAGCGGAGCTTACCTCTAGCTCGTACAGTTCACCTGGAGCGGAGCTTACCTCCAGCTCGTACAGTTCACCTGGAGCGGAGCTTACCTCTAGCTCGTACAGTTCACCTGGAGCGGAGCTTACCTCTAGCTCGTACAGTTCACCTGGAGCGGAGCTTACCTCTAGCTCGTACAGTTCACCTGGAGCGGAGCTTACCTCTAGCTCGTACAGTTCACCTGGAGCGGAGCTTACCTCTAGCTCGTACAGTTCACCTGGAGCGGAGCTTACCTCTAGCTCGTACAGTTCACCTGGAGCGGAGCTTACCTCCAGCTCGTACAGTTCACCTGGAGCGGAGCTTACCTCCAGCTCGTACAGTTCACCTGGAGCGGAGCTTACCTCCAGCTCGTACAGTTCACCTGGAGCGGAGCTTACCTCTAGCTCGTACAGTTCACCTGGAGCGGAGCTTACCTCCAGCTCGTACAGTTCACCTGGAGCGGAGCTTACCTCCAGCTCGTACAGTTCACCTGGAGCGGAGCTTACCTCCAGCTCGTACAGTTCACCTGGAGCGGAGCTTACCTCCAGCTCGTACAGTTCACCTGGAGCGGAGCTTACCTCTAGCTCGTACAGTTCACCTGGAGCGGAGCTTACCTCCAGCTCGTACAGTTCACCTGGAGCGGAGCTTACCTCTAGCTCGTACAGTTCACCTGGAGCGGAGCTTACCTCTAGCTCGTACAGTTCACCTGGAGCGGAGCTTACCTCTAGCTCGTACAGTTCACCTGGAGCGGAGCTTACCTCTAGCTCGTACAGTTCACCTGGAGCGGAGCTTACCTCTAGCTCGTACAGTTCACCTGGAGCGGAGCTTACCTCTAGCTCGTACAGTTCACCTGGAGCGGAGCTTACCTCTAGCTCGTACAGTTCACCTGGAGCGGAGCTTACCTCTAGCTCGTACAGTTCACCTGGAGCGGAGCTTACCTCTAGCTCGTACAGTTCACCTGGAGCGGAGCTTACCTCTAGCTCGTACAGTTCACCTGGAGCGGAGCTTACCTCTAGCTCGTACAGTTCCTTCCCATGTGTGATGTTGCAGGTGTTTCCACCCCCGTCTTCAGCGGCCATAGAGCGGATCTTCGTGATCTCTGCAGCTAGACGGTTGTTCAGCTCCTACAGACACAAGGCACATTAGATGTCATGGTAAGTGTGAGGACTATTACCTGGGTGTGTGTTAGTGCCTGGGTGTGTGTGTACCTGGTTGTGTGTGTGTGTGTGTACCTGGTTGTGTGTGTGTGTGTACCTGGTTGTGTGTGTGTGTGTGTGTGTGTGTGTGTGTGTACCTGGTTGTGTGTGTGTGTGTACCTGGTTGTGTGTGTGTGTGTACCTGGTTGTGTGTGTGTACCTGGTTGTGTGTGTGTGTGTGTACCTGGTTGTGTGTGTGTGTGTACCTGGTTGTGTGCGTTGAGCTCCTGGTTCTCCCTCTGACACTGTCTGAGGGCCTGTCTCTCAGCCTCCAGGGCTTGAGCCAGGTGGGCGTTCTCCAGGCACTTCTGAGAATACTGCTCCGACAGCACCTCGATCTCCCTCTGGAACGAACACAGCTCCTCTCTGCAACAAAGATGGGGGAGGGAGAGGGAGAAAGAGAGAGAGAACGAGAGGGAAAGGCAAAGATAGAGAGAGAGGGAAAGAGAGCGGGGAAAGTGAGAGGGAAAGAGAGAGAGAGAGGGAAAGAGGGAGAGAGAGAGAGAACACAGGAAAACACTCAGTAAATCAGACAACACAAAGCAACACACTCAGCCAATCAACACCATACATTTACCATTCAGTACCACACTCAGCCAATCAACACCATACATTTACCATTCAGTTCCACACTCAGCCAATCAACACCATACATTTACCATTCAGTACCACACTCAGCCAATCAACACCATACATTTACCATTCAGTTCCACACTCAGCCAATCAACACCATACATTTACCATTCAGTACCAAACTCAGCCAATCAACACCATACATTTACCATTCAGTACCAAACTCAGCCAATCAACACCATACATTTACCATTCAGTTCCACACTCAGCCAATCAACACCATACATTTACCATTCAGTACCAAACTCAGCCAATCAACACCATACATTTACCATTCAGTACCACACTCAGCCAATCAACACCATACTTTTACCATTCAGTACCACACTCAGCCAATCAACACCATACATTTACCATTCAGTACCACACTCAGCCAATCAACACCATACATTTACCATTCAGTACCACACTCAGCCAATCAACACCATACATTTACCATTCAGTTCCACACTCAGCCAATCAACACCATACATTTACCACACTCAGGAAACTCAACCAAAAGACCACACTGAACACTTTTCCATCATAATAGCTGACCAAAGGAAACAGTACCACAGATCTTAGAAAACTCCTTCATTTTGTTGGGTGAGTAGGAAAAGAACACGGTAAGGAACCAGACTCAGTACAGCAACTGCTTCCTTCATATTTGAGTTCTGGCCTGACACTGGAGCTTCAGTGTATTCAGAGGCTAGACAGACTGGGCCAGACTGCTGCTAATCAGTTCCTTAATAAACCCCCAGACAGACGGCTGGAACTGTGTCGGTCTGTAATTCCAAGTTTGGCAAGGTCACCAGTCGCCACCTTAGTTCCAGGTTGCCCTGGTTACAGCTGGCAAGGCACAGCCAGTCACAGTGACATACTGGCTTTGCCCAGACCTTCGTTCCCATGGCACTGGGTTGGATTTGAACTTCAATATAAAAAACAGAATTATAAAATTAAGTTATAAAAAGGTGCAGTCACATCTAGTTTCCAGCAGGTATAAAAGGTGCAGTCACATCTAGTTTCCAGCAGGTATAAAAGGTGCAGTCACATCTAGTTTCCAGCAGGTATAAAAGGTGCAGTCACATCTAGTTTCCAGCAGGTATAAAAGGTGCAGTCACATCTAGTTTCCAGCAGGTATAAAAGGTGCAGTCACATCTAGTTTCCAGCAGGTATAAAAGGTGCAGTCACATCTAGTTTCCAGCAGGTATAAAAGGTGCAGTCACATCTAGTTTCCAGCAGGTATAAAAGGTGCAGTCACATCTAGTTTCCAGCAGGTATAAAAGGTGCAGTCACATCTAGTTTCCAGCAGGTATAAAAGGTGCAGTCACATCTAGTTTCCAGCAGGTATAAAAGGTGCAGTCACATCTACAGTTGGCTGGTGCAATAGGCTCTAAGGTTTAGGTCTGTGCAGGGAGACATAGCTGTTCAGCAGTCTGATGGCCTGGTGGTAGAAGCTGTCTCGGAGCCTGTTGGTCCGAGACCCGATGCTCCGTCACCGTTTCCCAGATGGTAACAGACTAAACAGTCTACGGCTCGGGTGACTGCAGCCCTTGACGATCTTCCGGGCCTTCCTCAAACATCGCCTGTTGTAGATATAATAGGAGGGCAGGGAGCGTATTGGGCAGTCCATACCACCCTTTGTAGAGTCTTCCGGTTGAGGGCGGTGCAGTTGCTGTACCAGGCGGTGATGCCGCCGGTCTTGGATGCTCTCGACAGTGCAGCGGTAGAACTTCTTGAGGACCTGAGACATGCTGAATCTCTTCAGTCGCCTGATGATGATGTTGGAGTCGTACGTGGCCATGCAGATGTACAGTAGGGGACTGAGCACACACCCCTGGGGGACCCCGTGTTGAGGGTCAGTGTAGCAGAGGTGTGTTGCCTACCCTCACCACCTGGGGTACAGTTGCAGAGGGAGGTGTTCATACCCAGGGCCTTGAGCTTAGTGTCAAGCATGGAGGGGCCTATGGTGTTGAAAGCTGAGCTGTAGGCGATTAACATCTTTCTCGCATAGGTGTTGCTCTTGTCCAGGTGGGATAGGGCAGTGTGTAGGGCAATGGCGAATGCGTCATCTGTGGATATGTTGGAGCGTATGCAGATTTTTGTGGGCCCAGGGTGTCAGGTAAGGTGGAGCTGATTTGGTTCTTGGAACCAGCATCTCAAAGCACTTCATGATGACAGAAGTGAGTGCTACAGGGCGATAGTGATTTAGGCAGGTTACCTTTGCTTGATTGGGTACAGGGACAATGGTGGACATCTTAAAGCATGTGGGGATCACAGACTGGGACAGGGAGAGGTTGAATATGTCCGTGAAAACTCCAGCCAGCTGGTCTGCGCATGCTCTGAGGAGGTTGCCGGGGATACTGTCTGGACCGGCTCCTTTGCGAGCATTCACACGCTTGAAGGTCTTACTGACGTCACCTGCAGAGATCTAGAGCTCACAGTCTTCTACTGCAGCGGGGGCCCCCATGGGAGGATCGGTGCTGGGGGTATACAGCCGTGATTATAACCACTGGGAATTATCTTGGGAGATAGTGGGGTCGGCATGTAATCGGGAGGTATTCCAGAGCGGGAGAACAGAAAGTTGCGAGGAATTGTTACCACAGTCACACCATGAGTTATTGAAAATGAAGAAAATGCCTTCCCCTTTACTTTTCCCAGAAAGATTCCTCTGACCACGCGATAATGGAAAACCCAGCAGGCTGGATAGCCAGATCCAGCACGGAGCCCGTGAGCCACGTTTCAGTGAGGCAAATTATGTGTGTCTCTCAGGTCCCGTTGGTAGGAAATCCTCACTCTGAGCTTGTAACTTATTGTCTAGAGACTGTACATTTGCTAGTAAAATACCAGGAAGCATTAGGTGATTTGCCCTTCTCCTTAGTCTGACTAGAACGCTAGCTCTCTTTTTGGTAGGGCTCCTGGAAGGAATGGAACTGCTTTGGGAGAACTGAACAAAGGGTCCAGTTCTGGAAAGTAGTTGGCTAGGAGCTAGCAACACGGCGAACGTGTCAGTCGGTGCCATCTTGTCATAATGATATGCTAACTTACTCGTGTTGCCTGCATATCTCCTCTATGTCTGCGTTCTCCGTGTTGCTGTTGGACTTGCGGGCCTTGTCCAGCTCCTTCTCCAGCTCCGACCGGTGGGCGTTCTTCATCGCCTCGATCGCTGGGGCAACCAAAACAAAGAACGTTGTTATTTAGGAGAGATCATCAAGCGTAGCCGGACCACATTAGATAATCCTGTAGTTTTAGAAAGAAAATCCACTGTTTTATAAAGCAGAACCCAAAGACCATGGTAACTCACAATTGTGGATTTGTGTACACAAGTGAACAAAATACTTAATGTTAGCCTGATGGTACTGCTAGCATGGGACACTAGGCCTATATGATTACCAAGGTGCTACTGCTGATAGCGGCTAACGCTAACCCTATCGCAATTGCTACTGACCGGATATGGTAGCGGCAGTCTCCTCGGCTAGCAGCCTCTCCTTTTCCTCGTGTAGGTTCTCCAGTGCTCTCTGGTTTTTCCTCTGCAGTTCTTCAATCACCCTCTGGTGGGACTCCTCCATGGCAGCAAAGCCCCTCTCACAGGTGGCCTATCAATGGAGGGGAATCAGTGAAAAGTGAACCTACATGAAACCATAAGCTACAGGGCCAGGAGTTTCTTGCCTGACCATGTGACTTGACTAGGAAAACCTCTGGACCCTAGTTATAGAGTATTTTTCCTGGTCAAACTCTGGATCTAGTTAAAGCCCAAACAACTCTGATCCAGAACTCCTGACCCCGGCCACCAACTGCTGACCATCTATTCACTGATCACTGACGACAAACACCAAGCTAGCTACTTTAGCTATTAACAACATAAGCCTCTGGTACAGAATACACAATACGTTGAAGAAATGCGTAGGCAGCGAGAACACAATGTGATTGAGTAGGCTGTGTTCTATAGCCAAATTATCCCTGCAACAGTGAAGGTATTCAACCGCTGCCAAGATTTGAAGCCAAGTGTAATCCGGGCCGCTCGCTCATAAAACACCTATTACAAATTGAGTTTGTGTCATAGTGCGTCATATTGTTAGCCGTCTATTATGTGAAAAACGTCTAATCTGTTTCTATTGGGGATGTCTTGGTGGAATGTAGGAGGTTAAGATGACACCAAATAGAACACTGGATAATAGGCTGATTCTGTGGGGACAGACAGACAGTGGAGTCTGGTGTGTCTCCATCGTACTGTCCCTGGGCCAGCCTGTCTGTGTCAAATGAGGCAGGATTGGCAGCTTCGCACCAACACCTTTTAGCGGTATAGAGAAAGAAGGCTGGGGAGGGTCTGATCAACACGGTTCCAGAAAGAGCCACTCACAGTGCTATTATAATTACAGTGCATGTTTCCGCAAGAGGGGATTTGAAAGGCCTTCCCGACCCAAAACCTACTTCCGTCCTCTATTCAGTGCTGCTAATCTGAGCACCGTCCTATGCTCCCTCTCTCTATTCCTAAAAAGTCTGTTTTCACAGCGCTCAGGAAACTGGCCCAGGACGGAACAAACTTTGAGACTGAGCCAACCCCCCACTGGCTGGATATTTGGGGGCACTTCCTACTGTGACATCACAGCAAGCAACACCTGCCCTTTGTTTAGTGTGTGTGTGTGTCTAAGTGCGTTCGTGGGGGCCATTTCCTGTTTAGGGGAGTGGCTGGTGTATAGTATACAAGTACATGTAAATAAAGTATGTCTGACTGGAGGGACTGTGTTCCAGGGATGAAACCTGTCCTCAGGGACCAGGAAGAGCACTGCTAAAACGGTATTACTGATATTACAAGGTTATTACTGTTAAGAGGACCGCAAAAATGCTACCACCCGTCCGTCTCCACACACAACAACAATACAAAGATTACATCACCGGCAGCAACAACAAAAGACCTGGTGTAGCGCAGGTCAACTCATGTCAGCTGTGTCCCCAAGCTGTGTCCCCAAATTGTTCCCAAACTGTGTCACCAAGCTGTGTTCCCAAGCTGTGTTCGCAAACTGTGTCCCCAAGCTGTGTTCCCAAACTGTGTCCCCAAATTGTGTTCCCAAACTGTGTTCCCAAGCGGTGTTCCCAAACTGTGTTACCAAGCGGTGTTCCCAAACTGTGTCCCCAAGCTGTGTTCCCAAACTGTGTTCTAAACCGGAGTAGGAGAACCCATGTCATCTGCTTAGAAACCGTCTCTATTCAGGCCTAATATAAACACGCAGAAAACAACAGCTCTTAAAACGATTCATATAAAGCTGGAGCCTGATTATAAATGACCTGTGTAATTATTATAAACGTCTACAATGTAAATGTAGAGACCACGACAATGGATAAAACATATATATTTTTTATATACATGAATTCTATGTAGTCTAAATGAATAATAAAACACAAGACAGTATCTATGACGAATGAAAACATCTGGGTAACTATATGTTCACATACATTACCAAAGATTCTAGGTATATGATCATGGTGGAATGTGGTTAATATACCTTTTTTGACGTTTCCAAGAAAGTAAATATCAATCAAATAAATCCCTTATTACATCAGCTGATGTCACAAAGTGCTGTACAGAAACCCAGCCTAAAACCCCAAACAGCAAGCAATGCAGGTGGAGAAGCATCTGCATTGCAAATATGTCTACGCTTCAAGCATTCTGCAATGTTTTGATAGCTTGTCAATTATTCTAAGTTCATTCAGCATGTCAGAAGGGGGAAAAGTAAATTGTTGTCAGTTAAAGCACATCAAAAAGAGAAAAGAGGTAAGCCCCAGGCACCTTCAAATGCAGCTCATTTAAACTTCCTCCTCAAGAAAAAACTAAATGTCCACCCGATTATCTAAATCATGTATCTGTTGAGGAAAACAATAGGTGGACAGCTTTAAAAAGGGCTTCAACCATTTGTATTTGACACTTCTAATATATACGACGCCTACTGAAGAAAGGAATCTGTAATGAACCCAAATCAAACTGTAGCTTCCGAGGAATTAATTTCATCAGCAGCTATACCTACTGGGATGATCATTTCACATTGGATGTGTAAATATGCTGATAGACACTAAATAACATGACCTGAATTCTTTGTCAGCCTGACGTTCACGGGACTGTAAGAGAGGTTCTGGTTGGTCTCCCAAAGCAGATGGGTTGCCTCCCACATGGACTGTAAGAGAGGTTCTGGTTGGTCTCACCAAGCAGATGGGTTGCCTCCCACATGGACTGTAAGAGAGGTTCTGGTTGGTCTCCCTAAGCAGATGGGTTGCCTCCCACATGAACAATGTTCCAGGTGGGATTTCGGAGAATAAGTTCTGGTTAACTAACCTTTTTCCTGTCAAACAAAACGGGTTCCTCAGCGCACAAGTAGCGTCAACAACCACATGCACTAACAGTGGATTAGTCACCATGCAACACTGGAGGATACTGATATACAAAGGAAAGCAAGCAGAGTGAGGATAGCAGGGCTACAGAGGAAAGGGGGGGGTAAGGGAGGTAAGGAGGGGGTCTGGAGGGTGCCACAAGGAGACAAGGCATCACGGACGGAGGAACAGAAAGGACAAGGAACGGCTTCCACCTTCAGATTCTCCAGGTCTTTGTCGTATTTCAGCCGGAGAGTAGCTGCGTCGCCCTGGAGCTCCCTCCGCTTCATCTCCTCTGTCATGGCCGAGACCTGGGCCACCAGCTCCTGGATGCGCTCCTTGAGGGCGGAGGTTGTGGAGGTCTCAGGGGACATCGTCCCATCCTCTGCCCCAGTGGGATAGCCTGCTCCTGGGGTGACATCCATCTGATGATGGAACTTCTCCAGTAGGACGATCCTCTCTGTCTCGTGTTTCTTCTTCAGGTTCTCCATGCAGACAGTCAGAGAGTCGATTTCCTTCACGTTTTCTTCACGTTCTAGACGCAATATCTCGGACACCTTTGCCACCTCCTGTCGCAGATTTTCTGTTACCTGTGTGTAGACGTCCTTGGTCTCCCTCAGCTCCAGCTTGTGCTTGGCTACCATGTCTTGCAGCTGTATGGCCTTGTCCAGGGAGTCAATGGGCTCCCCTTCGATCTGAATGTGTGTTACTAGTCTAGTGTCTTCACTCATAGTGCCTTCATGGCATTGCATATGATTCTGTTGATCCGCCAATTTGGATTGGAGTTCTCGGTTCTGTTCTCTCAATAGACAGCAGTTGGCACAGTCAGAGTTGCCAATCTGAAGTTTCTCAACCTTTGTTTCTTTCAGTTCTTTCTCGTGTTGGAACTTCAGCCTGCTGATGAGATAGGACATGTGAGCTTCTGTGGCTGCGTCTTCAAGGTGCTCAGACCATTGTTTCTTAACTTTGCCGGAATCAAAGCTAGCTAGGACCAAGGACAGGAGGGTGTCATTCGTGGACATTTCAATGGTGGAGGCAATTAGGTTAAACAAATACACCTTCTCTTGCAACGCCTCTGTTAGATCTTTCAAAATGAGCGTGCTGGTGTCGTTATCAGGCCAGCTGCACCAATCCGAAAGGTCTGCTCGCGCGGTCTTTACAGTCATCTCATTATCAACCTCCATCTTGGGTCGAGAACAAATCCTGTTCATCAACAGCAACATGCTCTTCTCAGCTACCGTACGCTGTACTACACGCATTTGAAAACTATATGCACGTTCACCTTCGGTCTTGCATGGGCTAACCTCTAAAGCGTTCAACAGACCACTCCAGAACGCTGCCTCTAATACCAACCTTTTCATTACTCTCTGACTTACTTCCTCTGGCTCTTCTTCACAGTATCCAAGGCAGTCTGTGATATGTAAAGAGCTTTTCAGATCAATTAGTGTTTTCTCCACACTAACATCGAGCTTCACTAACACCTCTAACACCCGACTAAGGGCCTCAGACTTCATCTTTATCTCACCTACTACTTGCTTTATAACACTTTTGTCTGCTACCTTCCTCTCACCTGTCTGCATCAAGTCTTCACTAACAATCACTTCTCTTTCTCCCCTAGCCGACTTTGCCTTTACCCCCAACTTTGCTCGCAACCTCCGAATCTCATTCTCTGCCTCTAAAAGTTTCAGACTCTGGACTCCCTCCGATTCCTGGTTTCTAGCTTGAAATTCAAAGTTCTGAGCTTGAAGTTCTCTACAGAGCTCTTCCTTTTCCAAGAGCTTGGCCCCTGTTGCCTCCAGCTGCTCTTTCAGTTGCCCTTTCTCCTCAGGAGCACCTTCCTCTGCCATCTGGAAGCCCAGACCTCTGAGAGTGGCCTCTTTCAGCTGCAGTCTTCTCTCCGTGTCATTCAGGCTGCTTTCTAGCACCTCCAAGGTGACAAGGGCCTCATGAAGCTTCACAGACTTCTCATTCAGCTCTCTCTCATAGAACTCCCTGTCGACGGCATTGGCTTGGCTCTCTGCTAGTCTGGCCCTGACTCCGTTCAGCTCCTCTAGGATCAGTAGGTGCTGTTTCCCACCTTGCAGGTTGATCAACTCAGCTTTGAGCCTGTCGATCTCCCTATCTGCCTCAGTTAGTTGGTTCACTATCTCCTGATAGCGCTGGTTCAGCGCTCCGTTTTCACTCTTTAGAAGTTCAACCCTGTGGGACAACGCCCGTACAGTGAACTCGTGGCTTTCCGAGTGGTCTTCGATTTGACACGGTGGTCCGTAAGGGGTCTTCCGGCTCTCCACCTTCTGATCCCTTCCTAGCATGTCCTCCATGGCCAGGAGACGCGATTCGTAACTGTGGATGCTTTCGCCCGCCCTGGCCAAGCTCTGCCTCATGGTCTCGCTGTCTACCTCTTGTTGAAACTTCCAGCTCTCCAAAAGCCTCTGGCAACTACCCTGTTGTCCTATTTCCGGACTACCCTCCAGGCAGAATTCACTGTGAGATCGTAGCAATCTAAACAGTCCCTTCAGAGTCAGGGACTTTCCTGATATCAAGTCCTCTAGCTCTTGAATCCTGTCTGCACTATCTTCGATCAAAAAGCTAACAGTCTTTTTGACGGGCGGCTCTGAGGAAGGCAGGCTTTCCAGAGGGGCTGTTGTTTGGGGGTGGGAAAGGTAAAGTTCCTTGATGGAGAGGTGGGAAAGCGAGAGGCCAAGCTGTGCCTGCATATTACGCTTTTTCAGTTCTTGCAGCTGCAGGAGCTCTTTGGTCTCCTGATACTTCCTTGCTAAGCTCTGCGCTTGAGAACTAACCAGTTCCGGCCTCTTCGTCTGGGGCTCGATATCAGCCTCCAGAACCAAAGGGAGCTCCAGCTTGGAAAAGGGGACCAGAAAGTTGGTTAACACACACAGCAGGGGTGAAAAAGGCTAGCTAAATTGTTTTAGGTAATACATCAATTATTTCCCTTTGGATTCAGAGCAATTAAATATTATGAAATCATAATATAAAGTCAAAAGTTTGGACACACCTACTCATTCAAAGGGTTTTCCTTTATTTTTTTACTATTTTCTACATTGTAAAATAATAATGAAGACATTACAACTATGAAATAACACATGTAGTAACCAAAAAAGGGTTGAACAAATCAAAATATATTTTATATTTCAGATTCATCAAAGTAGCCACCCTTTGCCTTGATGAAAGCTTTGCACACTCTTGGCATTCTCTCAACCAGCTTTATGAGGTAGTCACCTGGAATGTATTTCAATTAGTTACCTCTCCTGCAGAGGATACGTTCATTAGAGTTACCAGCCTCAGATTGCAGCCCAAATAAATGCTTCATAGAGTTCAAGTAACAGACAAATCTCAACATCAACTGTTCAGAGGAGACTGCATGAATCAGGCCTTCGTGGTCGAATTGCTGCAAAGAAACCACTACTAAAGGACACCAATAAGAATAAGAGACTTGCTTGGGCCAAGAAACACAAGCGATGGAACATTAGACCAGTGGAAATCTGTCCTTTGGTCTGATGAGTCCAAATTTGAGATTTTTGTTTCCAACCGCCGTGTCTTTGTGAGACGCAGAGTAGGTGAACGGATGATCTCCGCATGTGTGGTTCCCCCCGTGAAGCATGGAGGAGTTGGTGTGATGGTGCTTTGCTGGTGACACGGTCTTTGATTTATTTAGAATTCAAGGCACACTTAACCAGCATGGCTACCACAGCATTCTGCAGTGAAACACCATCCCATCTGGTTTGCGCTTAGTGGGACTATCATTTGATTTTCAAAAGGACAATGACCCAACACACTATGTAAGGGATATTTGACCAAGAAGGAGAGTGATGACCTGGCCTCCACAATCACCTGACCTCAACCCAATTGAGATGGTTTGGGATGAGTTGGACTGCAGAGTGAAGGAAAAGGAGCCAACAAGTGCTCAGCATATGTGGGAACTCCTTCAAGACTGTCGGAAAATCATTCCTCATGAAGCTGGTTGAGAGAACTCCAAGAGTGTGCAAAGCTGTCATCAAGGCAAAGGGTGGCTACTTTGAAGAATCTAAAATATATTTTGATTTGTTTAACACTTTAGTTACTACATGATTCCATTATTTCATAGTTTTGATGTCTTCAATATTATTCTACAATGTAGAAAATAGTAAAAATAAAGAAAAACCCTTAAATGAGTAGGTGTGTCCAAACTTTTGACCTGTACCGTATATAATTTTGAATTCAACATTATGCCATTTAACAATAACGATGAAAAACATTACAGCTTCTATCATTAGGCCAAATTATGAGAATTAGAGCGCTGGAAAGAGATTTAATGGCCATGGTTAGTGAATCACAAATTAGCATGCACATTAAATGGTTAAGGAGTTAATTGATGGGGTAAGTAATGCAAAGTTAGTGCTAGCTAGGTGGTTTAATTCGAGACGGGAGGCATACCAGGTTATTGGAATAAACTATGTTCTTGAGATATCCTTGTTCTGAATTCTTTCCGCTCTTCACAAAACATTTCTCAAAAAGGCACTCATCACATCGCATTTTATTGCGTAATAGCAATAACAACGCAGGTCAGAACTAAAATCAAACAGTGTAATGAGCGTGAAAATTGCTTCTTAAAACCAAAAATAAGTAAAAACAACACGAACAGGAAATTTATTATTTTCTCCTGAAATGACTTTTTTTTTTTTACTTTAGCAAAAAAATGCGAAGGACCGCATAAACTAACCACATTCTCTCCCTTTCTAAACATCAAAGCCGTCAACTCAAAAACATCCCTTGTGAACTGAATCAAAGTTGTATTTGTTACACAAGCTATCCAAGCAAACCAACTATCTTTGATAAAACTCAGATTTACACAATAAGTGGTGAAGAATTCAAAAAAGCATACATTAGCCCTCCATACGGACACACTCTGACCCGCTCTCTAACACACACACATACACACAAGCAAAAATACAACAGAAAACTATCATCTTGCATAAAGGTCTGGCGCGCACATCAGTAACAAGAAGAAGGGATGGTCTGGAACAGCAGTAGAAAACAAAACATCTGAAATCCATTCAAATAAAAATCGTCAGGAGACCAGCCTTATTTTATACAGTTCTGAGCCAAACGTCATTATTTCAACTCCTATGGCTGTACTGTTGAAGTCAAGGAGCCATTTACAGCATCACAGGAACACCGAAAAGGAAACTTATCCATCTAAATGTTAATCGTTAATTGAATGCATCAACGTTCGATACACATGCATGAGTTTGCGACATCTGTCCTACCTATAAAAAAAAAAAAAAAAACATCAGCAAGAAGCCGTAAAAGGAGTCATAAAAACAAGAAGTTTCTCCTCACATGCAACGAACGGACTCATGCAAAGGAACATTCTGGAGCCGTTGTGTAGCTTTGATGTCAGTCAGTTTGATGTTTTCTCACAATTAAAAATACAACATGCAAAGGAGGTTACTTCATGAAAAGAGGAACACACACTGCTCAATCTGTACGGTTTACTTCATGAAATGTTAACTCAACAGGACTGCCTATAGAGAATAGAACAGCTCGGAGGAGAAGAAAAGCTCTGAGGTGCTTACCTGGGAGACGTATCCGGAACGGACGTGCTGCTCTCTCTCCAGAGCCGTCCTCAGCTGGACCTCCAGATTCTGTTTGTGCTGGTTGGAGTGTAGCAGCTGCTGGTGACAGCTCCCCAACTGCAGCTTCAGCTCTTCTACCTGGGAGAGGCAAGGTACAATGGACAAGGTGAACACTGACCTATCAGCAACCTCTGACCTTTGACATTGATCTCGGGTTGCCATAAAAACACCCACCCCTTTCATGTAGCTCTCCAGTAGTTTCTCCAGCTCGGCCGTCTCCCTGGTCTGCAGTGTCGAGGGCAGAGGTACCCTCCTCTCATCCCTGATGGGTGTCTGCTCCACCTGCTGCCAGTGCTGCTCGATCTCCTCCTCCACCTTCTGCTGCCTCTCCAGGAAGGGGGGACCCCCACACTCACCCCCAGGGCTGCCTTCACTCCCTCCCCCCTTCTCAAAGTCCATCCTCCCGCCCTCGGAGCCTGCTGGTTGGTCCTTGGAGGAGCCAGTCACAGATTCATACCTCCTCCGTCGTTCTTCCCTCCTCCGGTTCCGATCGGGGTCTCCTATGTCAGTCTGCAGGGGCTCAGCCTTCTGGGCCCGCTGCTGGGCCAAAGCCTGGGCAATGGGTCGGAACTCGCCCCAGTCGAAGGTCTTTGAGCGGCCTTGTTGTCGGCGCTCGCGTGCCCGGCTCTTCTTAGGGCCTGGACCTGGCTCACGCTCCACGGACGAGGTCTCGGAGGAAGGGGAGTCCTGGGTCACGTCCGGCTGAAACAGCCCCTCCAGTGGGGAGAAGGAGCTGTGGTTGCTAGCCACGTCTGGAGCGGTGGAGGGTCTGACATTCTTCATGACAGCCTGGATCCAGTTCCTCCGTATGCCTGCAGTCATGGCCGACAGGATGTGCATGCCCACCTGGGTCTGAGGAGGACAGCTAAGGCATTAGATTCACACTGTACAATAACAGCTATCCTATTGGGTGACAGTGAAGGGCTGATACATCCATACAACAACGTGCTTTTTGATGATAAAAAGAGACAAAAATGGCTAGATAAACGCAAATCAAATCCTTATTACTACATGAAATAATCTGAGATTGTATGTGAGTGATTGGGGCTTACATGTATCTGGAAGCCGTAGTTGCGTTGAGCCTGGTATTCAGTGACGTTATAACACGTAGACAGGTCTATCTCCCCGTCCAGATCTGAAGCCTGAAATACAGCATTACTACAGATGGTGAAGTCAGGAACAGAGTAGTCTATTATCAGCATACAAGCAGCCAGTTGCAGGAACAATTCTTTAAAAACTGGGTACTTACGGCGAACAAAAATACAAAACGCAACATGTAACCAATTTTAAAGAGTTACATTTCATATAAGGAAATCAGTCAATTTAAATGAATTCATTAGGCCCTAATCTATGTATTTCACATGACTGGGGAATACAGATATGCATGTTTTCAAAGATAACTTTTTAAAAAAGGTAAAGGGCGTGGTGTGACCACCATCTGCCTCATGCGGCGTGACAGAACTTCTTCACATAGAGTTGATCAGGCTGTTGATTGTGGCCTGTGGAATGTTGTCCCAACACCTCTTCAATGGTTGTGTGAAGTTGCTGGATATTGGCAGGAACTGGAACACAGTGTCATACACGTCGATCCAGAGCATCCCAAACATGCTCAACGGGTGACATGTCTGGTGAGTATGAAGGCAGTGGAAGAACTGGGACATTTTCAGTTTCCAGGAATTGTGTACAGATCCTTTCGACATGGGGCTGTGTATTATCATGCTGAAACATGAGGTGATGGCGGCAGATGAATGGCAAGACAACGGGCCTCAGGATCTCTTCACGGTATCTCTGCATACAAATTGTCATTGACAAAATGCAATTGTCCTAGTTGTCCGTAGTTTACGCCTGCCCATACCATAACCCCACCGTCACCATGGGGCACTCTGTTCACAACGTTGACATCAGCAAACCGCTCGCCCACACGACACCATACACGCTTTCTGCCATCTTCCCAGTACAGTTGAAACCGGTTGAAGCCGAACTGCGGTCGGGTCAAGACCCTGGTGAGGACGACGAGCATGCAGATGAGCTTCCCTGAGACCGTTTGTGCAGAAAGTATTCAGTTTGTGCAAACCCACAGTTTCATCAGCTGCCCGGGTGGCTGACCATCCCACAGGTGAAGAAGCCAGATGTGGAGGTCCTGGCCTGGCGTGTTTGAGGCCGGTTGGACGCACTTCCAAATTCTCTAAAACAATGTTCGAGGCCAGCTTTTATTGTCCCCAGCAGAAGGTGCACCTGTGTAATGATCATGCTGTTTAATCAGCTTCTTGATATGCCACACCTGTCAGTTGGATGGATTATCTTGGCAAAGGAGAAATAGTCACGAACAAGGATGTAAACAAGTTTGTGCACAAAATTGGAGAGAAATAAGCTTTTTGTGCGTATGGAACATTTCTGGGATCTTATATCTCAGCTCATGAAACATGGGACCAACACTTTACATTTACGTCATTTAGCAGACGCTCTTATCCAGAGCGACTTACAAATTGGAAAGATCATACATATTCATCCTGGTCCCCCCCCCCCACTTTACATGTTGCGTTTATATTTGTGTTTAGTATACAACGTTATCAATAGAAAACCAATACTGTATTAACGAACATTTTCCATTTATTTGAAAGATAACTACTGCCCTTGCTATAGTCGGTCACAGTTACACTAGCACGACTGACGAGGATGGATGGATTTAGAGAAAAAAAGTCACCTCTTCAGCAATGGAGTCCTTGTAGTATCGGAGGCTGTGGTCTGTCAGTACGAACCAATACTTCTTCCACTATAGGGGGGAAAAGAGAGAGAGAGAGAGAGAGAGAGAGAGAGAGAGAGAGAGAGAGAGAGAGAGAGAGAGGAGAGAGAGAGAGAGAGAGAGAGAGAGAGAGAGAGAGGAGAGAGAGAGAGAGGAGAGAGAGAGAGAGAGAGAGAGAGGGAGAGAGGAGAGAGAGAGAGAGAGAGAGGAGAGAGAGAGAGAGAGAGAGAGAGAGAGAGAGAGAGAGAGAGAGAGAGAGAGAGAGAGAGAGAGAGAGAGAGAGAGAGAGAGAGAGAGAGAGAGAGAGAGAGAGAGAGAGAGAGAGAGAGAGAGAGAGAGAGAGAGAGAGAGAGAGAGAGAGAGAGAGAGAGAGAGAGACAGAGAGACAGAGAGACAGAGAGACAGAGAGACAGAGACAGAGACAGAGACAGAGACAGAGACAGAGACAGAGACAGAGACAGAGACAGAGACAGAGACAGAGACAGAGACAGAGAGAGAATTCAACACAGAGTTCACTGGGAATACATCAACTGTTCTGTCAGTCCAGTAGACCGAGAATAATCAAATCACATTCGATTTTTTAAAGCCCTGTTTACATCAGCCAATGTCAGAAAGTGCTATACAGAAACCCAGCCAAAACCCCCAAAATGCAATGCATAGAAAACCTATATTTGGCGCCAGTGAGAGTTATCACAGAGCAATGACATTAGGAGCTTGGTTTCTGTGTGCAATACAAAGAT